>NC_087178.1:20022250-20117250 GCF_035594125.1 Scylla paramamosain
TGTCCGTCTTTCTACTTGCACGCCTGCCTGTCTGTCAATTTGTCTAGTTGTGCCCGCTTGACTGTCTGCATGTCTGCCTATCTGTTTCTATGCCTGTCTGTCGGACTGTCTAGCTGCCTCCCTGTCCATCTATCTGCTTATCTGTCTCACTGTCTATTATGAGAAGCTGTGATTCGCAGGCCACAGCTTGAATGGCTTAAAAACAAATACATTCCCTTGCTCTCCCGTAACGTTCAGCTTCATCCCTGCACAGCGCCAACGACCGAATGAATCCTAAAGTTGGTATATAGAAAAGTTTTGACCCATTTCTTTTCACTGCCCGGGAGAAAACGTAATGAGGACCTTTTTGACAACTTGGGTAATTTCCTGACAAAGTTCTGGGTGAAGAAAACTCTTAATGGGAAATAGTAACTATTTGAGTGCGTGGTGGGGCCCCGAGGCGAATGTTTGCCTTGCCTTGGAAGGAATGCGGTGCTGCCTTTTGCATGTGTAATGTTAACAGCTGCTTGATGAAAGAAAATATTTACAAGCGGAACGAACATTATCTTGAATACCAAATATTTTCATAATATATATTTTTTTTTACTCATTTATGGTATGACGTCGCCTTTGCGTCTGTTTTTTTTTTTTTTTTTTTTTCTGAGGGCATCAGATTAACTTACGCTGTTAGGATAATTAATGGAGGCAGGTTCAGGTTTGCCTTTAGTTTCGCTACGCCACAGACATGAGCTCCCAGCCACATCCCGGCCAGGAAACATTCGGGGCCTGAAAACACGGACCGAAAAAATCCACTTGGAGCCAACAGGTGGGTTATGAGGTGGTGGTTATGAGGAGCAGGCGGGTAGGGGGTAGGGTAAACGGCGCGTTACCTGGAGGAGGTAAGTGACATACCAAAATACCGATAACATAAAAGTTGGGATGACGATCGCTTACACTGACGCACCTCGCCAATAATGAAAAGGAAAACGATGCTCGATGAACAATAAATAAACGTTACAGAGAACCGAAGATCAACTTTAATGTAAAAGTAATGGAGATTGAATGCTAAACCAAAGCCATGGCACTCACCTAATGGGCTGAGAATCATTATTATAGGACTCATTAATGGTATAAATGGAGTAAAATAGAAACTAAGCGAGTTACGGCGCAGCAACACGAAGGTCGCCCCAACAGTAAGGTCATAATGCCTAGTAAGGTAACGCCAGACTGCGAGATAGTGGCGTCAAACAGAATGGAACTCGTCTGCAAGCTGAATACTGCACCAAAAAGCCACCTGCCTGTGTAGAGAGGAAGCCAACCTGCATGCCTTCCTTATGAACTTGTTAACCGCAGCCTTTCCCTCTCCTGTTGCTTCGCTCCACAAGACTTTCTGCTTACTTTCTCCCGTGTTCTGTCCACCTTGCTAATAAAGTTTGCCAGCGTTTTAATTCTTTAATCCCTCTAACTGGTAAACTTCTGAACTCCATACCTTTTTTTTCATTTTTTCTAAGTTCCTATATATTTTTTTTTTTTTTTAACGTGACAGTATCAACACATCTCTGTAGATATTTTGGCCTTCCCTTTCGGAACTCTTTTAGAACTTTCACAGCATTTTTTTGAGGGAGCCACGAATAACTGAAAGATTTTTTTTTATAGCCCTTGACTATTAATACGAAAAAAATAAACATTCTATACACAATGGAAAAAAAAGCGTCGAATTCTCACTGCCACGAATAACTAGAAGATTGTTGTTGTAACTTTTCATTATTAAAAAAAAAGAAAAAAAAACACACACTAAAAAGAAAAAAAAGTGACGACTGCTCATATCCTTCCATCCCACAACTCCCTCCCTTCTCCAAAGACCAATACAGAACGAAACACCCTTGGCGGTCATCCCCCCTCCCTCGACACACACTGCCCCACTTGTGTTTCTCCGAAAGGACACATTCTTCCTCTCCTGCCTTTTCATCAAATATATGGAAGTGGCTGTGTGGTAAGAGCAGGTCTGAAATTTTGTCCGCACGGTTACTTCTCAGGAGTATTGAAGCGTGTTATCGGTGCAAGGAAAAGTGTCAGGAGCAGATAGGGCCAGTGCTGCAAGGAGGAAGAGGAGCAGGAGGAAGGAGAAGAATGCTAAGCGTGTAGAGAAAAAATAGAAGAGGATGAAGAGGAGAAAGAAAATATAGTAACGATGATAATGATGATAAAAGGAAAAAAAACAAGATAAAGGTAAAAGAGAAGTGCAAGAGGAAAGTGGAGGAAAAGGACTAAAAGAAACAGAAGAAAGAGGGAGAGGGGAGCAGGAGGAAGAGAAGGACGATGAACAAACGGACAGACATTGTGACGAATAGACAACAAACTGGCTAACTGAATGAATGAATAAATAACTTGCTGAGAGAGAGAGAGAGAGAGAGAGAGAGAGAGAGAGAGAGAGAGAGAGAGAGAGAGAGAGAGAGAGAGAGAGAGACAGGGGAAAAATTAGAGGAAGAGGAAAGGGAAGAGGAAGAGGAGGAGGAGAAGAAAGACAGGAGGTGACTGAGGTAGGAAGAATGAACAAGCTGCCATGGAAGGGAAAGGTAGGTCATAAGGTCAAAATTAATTAACCTTAGCTAAGGTATGCGAGGTCACGTGTGGTCTATTTCTCTCTCTCTCTCTTTCTCTCTCTTCCTGTTCGTTTGTCTGCTCTCTCTCTCTCTCTCTCTCTCTCTCTCTCTCTCTCTCTCTCTCTCTCTCTCTCTCTCTCTCTCTCTCTCTCTCTCTCTCTCTCTCTCTCTCTCTCTCTCTCTCTCTCTCTCTCTCTCTCTCTCTCTCTCTCTCTCTCTCTCTCTCTCTCTCTCTCTCTCTCTCTCTCTCTCTCTCTCTCTCTCTCTCTCTCTCTCTCTCTCTCTCTCTCTCTGTGTGTGTGTGTGTGTGTGTGTGTGTGTGTGTGATGGCAAACATAAATACAAAAAAAATGCAATCAACAGGAGGGTGTTTGTCAGAGATAAACAAGAACTATTTCGAAATGCTACACTCGCACCTTGCCATGTGTGTGTGTGTGTGTGTGTGTGTGTGTGTGTCGGAAAGTGCTCTTGAACACACCATAATGCCGAACCAACCACTAACACCATTAAAGTTTTCGCAAGACCTTCACACACACACACACACACACACACACACACACACAAATAAATAAATAAACCGCAGATCATTTAGGAATTATACTCCCTTGATTTCTGTTACATTTATAGTGCGACTCCAGCCACGATTCACCAAGCCACCGGAAACAGAGAAGACAGGAGGCATTAACCATCGGCGGCCTGTGCGGGACGTCGCATTCCGGGAGCCGCTCTGCCGTTAGGAGGGATGTAGGTTGGAGGGTGTAATTAGTGAGCTGCTGGGAGGTTCGATGATCAGCGAGTGACGGAGGGAGGGAGTGGATGGTCTGCGGAGGCTGCGACTGGCGGTGTATTGGTGTCTGTCTGTCTATCTGTCCATATCTGACTGGAGTTGTATTGATATGTCTGTATGTATGTATGTATGTATGTATGTATGTATGTATGTATGTGTCTATCTATATCTGACTGGAGGTACATTGGTATGTGCTTCTGTCTATTTGTCTATCTATCCATGTTTGACTGAAGGCGCATTGGTATCTACACGTCTCTTTATCTGTTTACTTTGTATTTATTGATCTTTATCGACCTGTATATTTATTAAGTATCTATTTATTGCTGTCTATCTACGATTTATGTTACGTATGTATGTATGTATATTTATAAGTCTATATCTACATCTATATACATACCTACACCTATATCGAGAGAGAGAGAGAGAGAGAGAGAGAGAGAGAGAGAGAGAGAGAGAGAGAGAGAGAGAGAGAGAGAGAGAGAGAGAGAGAGAGAGAGAGAGAGAGAGAGAGAGAGAGAGAGAGAGAGAGAGAGAGTGTCAGACAAGTGACAGCCAAGGAGACACATTAACAATACCAGGAAGGAAGGCAAGAATGTAAGAAACAAAGCAAATAAAACCGAAATAAAGACTTCCTAGGAAAAAAGAAATGGATGAAAAGCACAGACGAATAATCCTCTCGGTCCTTCCTGGTAATAAGAGGAGCCAGAACCTTAGCAGCAAGTCAGAGAGAGAGAGAGAGAGAGAGAGAGAGAGAGAGAGAGAGAGAGAGAGAGAGAGAGAGAGAGAGAGAGAGAGAGAGAATATAAAGGAGAATGTGTCCAGATCAAACACAAGGAAGTAAATAGCAGGGACATTCCAGAGCACATTTCACCCCTCGCTGGCAGTGAAGGCTGAAAATCAAAACTGAATATTGCTCTCGAACGTAACGCTAACCCAGAGCATTGCCCTTCCCCTCCTGGCGCAGACGTCAATAAACTTCCATCACACACACACACACACACACACACACACACACTAATACCTCCATTTGCTTCCTCGCTCCTTTACACACACTCATTCACTTGCCCAGTTTAACTCGTAATTGAAAAGCAAATTACTACAGTACAAAAGAAATCTGGATGTGTACTATTCAATGACAAGCCAGAAATCGTGTGTGTGTGTGTGTGTGTGTGTGTGTGTGTGTGTGTGTGTGTGTGTGTGTGTGTGTGTGTGTGTGTGTGTGTGTGTGTGTGTGTGTGTGCCCTGGTTCGTTTGATTGATTTGAGTGAGTTGGAGGTAGATTATATGTGTCTGTGTGTCTGACAGAGAGAGAGAGAGAGAGAGAGAGAGAGAGAGAGAGAGAGAGAGAGAGAGAGAGAGAGAGAGAGAGAGAGAGAGAGAGAGAGAGAGAGAATGGGGGAGCGGAGTCAAGCCAGTCTGTCTGTGTGTCTGTACATGTGTTTGAGTGTGTGAGTGCAAGCATGAGTGAATGCGAGTGCGTGTGCGTGAGTGTGTGCGCGCGCGTGGAGTGGTCGGCGGTGCAAGGCGGTTGCTGGGTTGGCCTGGGGTGCGTCGCCTTTAATACTAAAGAGTGCGTGGCCAGGTTCCCAGTAGCGCCACTCCCTCCCCCGGCCCGCGCCACGCTGCTTCCTGTCTGGCCCTCAGCTTTCAGGGGTCTTGTTGCTGCGAGTGTGAGGCGTGAGGCGACCGTGGGACCCAGGGGCGGACAATGAGCGTATAAAGGACGGGAAAAGGAGAGGAGAAGGACGGGCCTGTTGTGCTGTCCAGTGAGGGGGCGTTACAGGGTCTTCATGAGGAGCGAGTGGTGGAAGAGGCGGATGCAAGGGTGTTTGGGAGGGAAAGATGTTGTGGTTGTAGACTCCGTGGTTGCGTAGGACCTTGGGTAAAAGAGCTCAAAGGGAGGATTTATCGTAAGAAAGGGTGGGATCTGATGGGGAAGGCCAAAAAGGTAAAGAAAGAAAAGTAGGAGGATGGTAATTACATAGCCATACAAATATTTCATAATAATTTCATATTATTTCATAAAACAAACACGGAGGACGGTCTAGAATAAGGAAAAAAATAATGTTTAATTTCACTACGCATTTATACAAGCGTGTGCAAATGAGTAAATATTTAAACAGGGAAGCATGGACACACATATTAAAAGAGAAGAGGGGCAGGGAGACAACCGGATAAGGCGAGGACAAAACGGCAAATACGCTGTGTTGTTTTAGAGGTGTCGTGTTAAAGGACAAAGCAAGCAATGTAAGATGAGGAGGTTACTTCAATAAAAGAGGGAAGAAGGAAGGATGGAGGAGGAAAAGGAAGAAAAGACGATAGCTCGGTTATATAAGGATGTTTGTAAGAGGGAGAGTGGGAGTGGGGAGGGGGAAGGAGGAGCTGGGTGAAGAATGTCGGAGGAACAGTGCGGCAGGGGGAGAAGGAGAGAATGAGATAAGTTTCTCATGCATTTTTATTATAGTGACGCCGTGGAAGAAAGATAAAGAGCAAGATTATGGCTGGAGAAAAACAATCTTAATGTCCGTATAAAAATATTTTATCTTACTCTTCATCTTCCTCCTCTTACATCTTCACGACAACCTTCTCTGGAAATTAAATCCTTTTTATTTAACCTATTCCTCTATATATTACTTTCTTTACTATTCTACTCCGGCGTTTCATTCTCAACTTAAACTTCACTCTATGTCACGCAAATCTCAATAAAAACTTCCGGAAAGATAAATTCCATTCCTTATCTCTTCATCTCTTGTTTCACTTCCTGTTTGTATCTTTCCTCCCTCGTTTTCAACCTACACTTCCTGCTCGCTTTACTTGAACTCTCCCTCACCTCCTTCCCCTCGCACATCTCCACTCCGTCGTCCCCTGTTTCACACCATCCTAAGCAGCCACACACGTTAAGAGCCTCACTTTGTTTTGGGAGGAAGAACTCGTAAAGGATTAGATATTGCAGCTGTTATGGAGCATCACTCTAACTAAATCCAGGTCGTTATGAAAGGGAGAGAGAGAGAGAGAGAGAGAGAGAGAGAGAGAGAGAGAGAGAGAGAGAGAGAGAGAGAGAGAGAGAGAGAGAGAGAGAGAGAGAGAGAGAGTAGTTGTGGACGATTGAATTATCTTTATAACTGGATGTAAGCCAACGAAAAAAAGACTCGTTGCAAGATTGTAATTGCATCAAGGGGAGCAAAGAGTGAAAACGTGTGTTCGATGAAGACAGAATTAACTGAGTGTATACTCATGTGAGGAGAACATTTTGAATACGTGTGAAATAGAAATGACAGTCTGGGTATATTTGTATCTATTAACGTTGAGGATGACCAAAAAAATTACGGAGCATAGGATGAGATAGAGGACAGAAGAAAGCGTAAAAAACAAGAGCACAAAGCTGAAGGCACAAGAAAATATGTGGTACACGGTCACAGGCAAAGTATAAAGCAGAACATCCAACAGCATAGGAAGAATCCAATGTACAAGACAGAACACAGTCACAAGACAGAAGTACATGATGGCATATGAAGAAAACAAGCCAGGACAGAACACAAGAGGAAGGCTGAGCGCGTAATAGCACGTGAAGACAAAGCACAGACCAGTGCATACGAAGAAGACAGCACAGCAAAAAGCAAAGGAAGAACTCAGAAAACAGACAAGAGATAAGGAGGAAGACAGAATAAGAAGACAGAACAAAGGACGGAGCAAGGGAAGGAGACAAAGAGCATTCCAAATCTGGCCAGAAAAACTGAAAACCACAGAGTTAAAATGAGTCTAGGATAGTAACTAAATCCCTGGCGTCCTTAAAGCTACTTGGTGGACTGTACGAACCTCGCTTTGTACCGCCAGCTGCTGTCTTGCCAGTCCTCGGTAACAGCTCTGATATTGGTTTTCTTACTCTGCTCAGATCATTACTGGATTATAATTAACTTTCCTTTACACTTGCAATGTGTCATAAAAAACTATACAGCACAGATACTCATTACTGCCTCATGAATGTCTGCCCACCACTGACTATCAAAAAATGAGGATCCATCGCTTCATATCTGGTGCTCATGTTCAAGGTAAGTGCTGCCTCTGTTGGAGCTCATCCAGGATCATTAACGATAAAGTGAGTGATTCGCCTGAAAATTGAAAAAATATATATGGTAATAAATAAAGATAATAGTAAATAAATAAATGAATAAAGTAATAATAAAGAGCATGTACATTGTTATTATCGTAAGTCGTGAAAGCAAAGTTTTCTACAACAAGGATTTACTGAGTGCTGAAGTACATCTGATATTCAATTACTGCCTGATATATTGCTGTACTTTTTTTTTTTTTATTGAAGCGGATATTTGTTTCTCAATCTTTAGTAAAGCATGCGACTGGTTTGTACATCGAATAAAGAAGCGTCTCAAAGTCGCAAAATACATCAGTAACAACATTAACAAACATACTACTTGAATAACACTTCGGTCGTGGAAAGACAAAGGGTTCATAACTAAATGATATGTCATGTAGCCAGCAACGAGGTAAACAATTAACTTCATCACCCACAATGCCATTTTACTAGATTCGGGCCATTATATTAATGATATGTTTAATCTGTTACGTATATTCAGCATTAATTTCACAGCGAGGGAGTGAACCGTATTAATTATGAGATTTTGACCGATGAATCAGATTTCTATTATGCAGATTTTTTTTTTTTTTATCGTTCATACGAAATATTCAGACGAATATAAGACTTTGACCTTTTAAGGACACCTAAAAACAACAAAATACAAATAGTGTAATGCAACTCACGTTTTATGTATAAATCACATTCTTTAAATAGATATCAAAAATA
The DNA here is from genome assembly GCF_035594125.1 of Scylla paramamosain. Lineage (NCBI taxonomy): Eukaryota > Metazoa > Arthropoda > Malacostraca > Decapoda > Portunidae > Scylla > Scylla paramamosain. The sequence continues at coordinate 20,030,439 of NC_087178.1, forward strand.
TTAGTCATATTAATTTACGCCATTAGTAACCTATTACCAGTGTTTGCAGAATCACTGCCTCCACCTCCATCACTTACAATAGAAAGAACAATAATAATACCACGACAATGGCGTGGGGTGAAATAATGTTTATGAAGGTGGTGGTGGTGGTGGTGATAATGATGATGATGATGGTGATGATGATGATGATGGTGATGATGATACATAATTATCATTCTCATTATTCATGTTCATATTTTCTTGTATTATTAGTATCGTGAAACCTACAAGTTACATGAAAGTGGGAAACAGTAAGTGAAACTTGGTAGGAACAATCCGCAGAGTTGTACGAGCGGCACGTTCCTGCTTCCCAGTAGTGGGGGCTGCAGGTGTTGAGAGAGAGAGAGAGAGAGAGAGAGAGAGAGAGAGAGAGAGAGAGAGAGAGAGAGGAGAGAGAGAGAGAGAGAGAGAGAGGAGAGAGAGAGAGAGGAGAGAGAGAGAGAGAGAGAGAGAGATGAGGAGAGAGAGAGAGAGAGAGAGGAGAGAGAGAGAGAGAGAGAGAGAGAGAGAGAGAGAGAGAGAGAGAGAGAGAGAGAGAGAGAGAGGAGAGAGAGAGAGAGAGAGAGAGAGAGAGAGAGAGAGAGAGAGAGAGAGAGAGAGAGAGAGAGAGAGGGAGAGAGAGAGAGAGAGAGAGAGAGAGAGAGTCATATAAAAATAAATGAGAGCGCTTAAATAGAAGTAATTCAACAAAGCTTACTACAAACACTGCCTGATTATATCCAATTATATCAAGGGCTGCTTACTTTTTTTACAATGATGTATGTAAAACCCCCACTTAAAATACGCTAATATTTCAAACCACTAAATTGACAACAGCAAACATTATTTAATTTCAAAACAACACCGATAAATACTCGTTAACAGTTCATCGTGCTGACAATATTTCCTATGGCATTCTTATTTCAACAAATCAATTATAACAACGCGTATTTCAATTAATATTCATTGCCCAAGAATTTAAAAAACATAACAATGCAAAATACATTACTTTTAAGAGTGGCTTCTTACCATGGGCCACTTGTTCCGAATTACAAAGCCTTCACATGTGGCGGACCCACGCTCGGAAAACGGAAAGGAGCGTGGCAGTTCTAGAGAGTTGAAAGGGTGCCAAAAATGTATACTCTTCTGCTCGCTTCACATCGTAACCCAGGTAACAGTATTTACACACATGCCTATGACATTTTTAAAATTATAATTAGGATTATGTTTTTTTTTTTATGTGTTTTCCTTCATATGAATAAAGCTCTTTAATTTCCATTATTACCTCGATATTAGTGTGTAATCCTCAGAAAAAAAAAAAGATATCAGTGAGATGCTTTCATTATGTCGTCGTCTGCATCATCACATAAATTTATGAAAAAAAAAAAGTAACAAATGAAACTACACGATTTACTAAGTGTGATTCACAATTGCGGAAAAAAAAAATCTGAATTGTCTAAATCAACACAACAAAAATCAAGCATCATGAGAGAACCGGCGATGCAGAAAAAGAAAAGTTGTGATCTATGATACCCAAGTAAGTCCGCCATTGTTAACCATTGTTAAAAGGAATTTATAAGATAATACATTAGATGCTTACATGGTGCATGAATTTTATGAAGAAAACGGTCAAGTAACAATTGCAAACGCACAACATCCATCAACATTACAGTATGATGAATAACTAAATACGTCATTTAGATTTAGTATGAAATATAACATACAACATATATACCGACACTTTTATATAATCTATTTAACTGAAGACTTTATTATGCTGTGCCCGCACAGTTTACGTTAAGTCTAAGTTAAGTTACCATTAACATGAATTTAAAATATGAATTAAATTTACTCGTAAGCGCGCTCTTATCTAATTAGTTTACTCTTTAACTTACTTAACATGAATAAGTAGTCATTGAAGGGTGAGGGAGGAAGGAAGGAAGGAGCGGGGGAAGGGGAGAAACACGGGTCAACACGCAGATTCCGAAGGACGACAGAAAAGAGAGAGGAAAAAAAAAAGTTCGTATATAAGAATTGGGCCAAGCTGCTGAAGAATCATGACAATAACGAGTAAATAAGAGATTTGCGGAAACTAGAAATGAAGAAGTTGCATAAGAAATCGTGACCAGCAGTTAGGAAAGAGATTTAGGCTTCGAGAGATTAAGAAAGACCTCAAGAAGACATGTGACTAAGCTGGGAAAGAGTAGACGCTGTTCAACTTGAGCGGCTGATGATTTAAGACAACTGTGTATTAACAAACGCCTGCACTTAATAATTAAGAAATATTTTAATACTTCAAATTTTTGTCATAGGAAAGAAACATGAGAAAGTAAGGAGACTGTACAGACCAGATGACCTACACACCGCAGTGCATGAGTCAATAATTGTCTTGGTGTCCTTCAGCGTTTTAGATTCCTTGAGTGTAGATACATGCAGTTGTTACCAATAAACTACAAAAGTGGTTTTGCTTTGTCAGATTTTTCCTTTGATGTTGTTGCTGTTGTTTTATCGTTTCATATTATATATATATATATATATATATATATATATATATATATATATATATATATATATATATATATATATATATATATATATATATATATATATATATATATATATATATATATATATATATATATATATATATATATATATTATTTTATTTTATATTATTTTTTTTTTTCTTACTTTTTTTATTTACTTTTTTTTTTTAGATTAGTTAATTTATTCTGTAATTATTCGAACCATCCATGTATTTTGACCAAACTTTCGCTGAATTTCATCCATATCAGTTTACATAATTTCTCATAGCTGCCTTTTTATTTTTTTTTTCCATTTTTTTTTTCTGATAAAGAAATACAATGATCTATGACATTCTAAATTAAAGTTAGATGTCATCGGTGATTTAATTATTTTCCATGGTGATATTTCATGCAACGCCCATACACACACACACACACACACACACACACATTCTCTCTCTCTCTCTCTCTCTCTCTCTCTCTCTCTCTCCTCTCTATCTCTCTCTCTCTCTCTCTCTCTCTCTCTCTCTCTCTCTCTCTCTCTCTCTCTCTCTCTCTCTCTCTCTCTCAAGCTCCTCCTCCTGTCACATTCTCACGTTCAAGAAAACATCAGCCTTTGTATGTCCGACGCCGGCTTGTCTGAGTTAAGGTCACTGTTTGTGTGTGTGCGTGCGTGTGTGTGTGTGTGTGTGTGTGTGTGTGTGTGTGTGTGTGTGTGTGTGTGTGTGTGTGTGTGTGTGTGTGTGTGTGTGTGCGTGTGTGTACATTTCATAGAGTATTAATGAGTTCACATAAAAACAAAATTATTAACATGCAACATATTATTTTCGGTACGAAGGAATATTGATTAAACTTTAGATCGGCTTCCGTACCTTCGAACACACACACACACACACACACACACACACACATAGACAAACAGATGTATGGGTAGGTGAGAGGGAGGGAGAGGCGTGGGAGAGGTACAGGTGCATTGCGGTTGTCGATACTCTGGCCTGACTCACCACTGACCCTCCCTCTCTTCCCCGCACCCTCTTTTCCTCACCCTCCTCTCCTTCCTTTCCTCCATTTATGCTTCTCTTTTCTCCTCCCTCTCCTTCCTTTCCTCCATTTATGCTTCTCTTTTTTATTCCTTCTCTTTTTCTCCACTTCTGCTTCTCTTTTCTCTTCCCTCTCCTTTCCCTAATTTCTGCTTCTTTTCTCTTCCTCCTTCTCCTTTCTTCCATTTCCGCTTCTCTACATCCTTTAGCATTTCTTCTTTCCCTTCCTTTCCTCCATATTTGCGCCTCTCCCTGCCTTCACTCTCCCGCTTTTCTTCCTTTCTTGTATCTCTACTTCTCTCCCTTGCTTTCACTAATTTGTTTTTCTCTCTTTCTTTTAATCTCCACATATTTCTCCATTCGTCTTTGTAACTTCCTTTCCTTTCCCTCTTTTCTGCTTCTGTCCTTCACACATCACTCCCTCTCTTCCATTCCTTTTCCTGATTTCATTCACACTTCTACCTCCCTCTTCCTCTCTTTCCTCCATTTCTTCCTTTCTCCCCCTTCGTCCTCTTTACCTCCATTTTCCCACCTGTATCTGTTTTTGCTTCTCTCCTTCCTTTTACCTTTCCTTTTTATCGTCAATCCCTTTTTTTTTTTTCATCAATATGACTTGTAGTGGAGTCTTCCCTTCACGTCAAATACTACGCCAAGCAGAAATTTCATCCGTATTTCTCATACTTTTTATAGTGAATTTTTTTTTATTTATTTTTTTTTCTTGTACTAGTTACGTATGCCTTTTTAAATTCTGATCTCTTCGTTCCTTCTTTCTTTCCTATATTCCCTTACTTTTTACTTCTTCCCCTCCGCTTGCCTCCCCTCTTCACACACCCCTAAATCAGTGCACTTGGGCGTTCAATCTTTTGCCTCCCTCTCGTTCTCTCTCCTGCTTCTCCCTCCATCCCATGTTTCCTTTGCATGACTTTCTTCATCCTTCCCTTCCCCTATATTTCACTCTTTTTTTCTTAATATCGTTTTATTCATCACACAGTTTATTTCTTCCTTCTGTCTCATTTTCAGTACTTTTATTATGCGTGTTTTCTATTCTTTTCTTCTCTTTTCAATATTTTCTTTAATTCTTAGTCTACTTTTCTCATTTCCCTCTCTTCTTGACATCAACTTTTTTGTTTTACTATCTTTATCTTCATTTTCTTCTTTTCTTTTTGATATCTTATTTCTTACACCTAGTTTGCTATTGCTTCATTTGTCTTTCGTCACAAGCCTCACATTAACCGTCCGTGCTTATTACTGTTGTGTACACGTAACTACGAGAAAAACAACGCTAAGAATGAAAACTAAAATATTCTTACTAAAACCACCCAAGAAACAGAAGGTTTAGTTACACAGCGAAACAAATGTGAAACGTAATATGAAACCCGGAAACATAACAGGAAATCCATAACAAAACATAAAGAAATACACACTCGCATCATAAATTCTCGCCTAGTCTCTTTATTTGCTGTAACACACATAATACTTGCATAAAATTACATTAATGAGTCGGGATGGCACTTTTTATGGCATATACATTCATTCAACACGCGACAGGTGAGCCGCGTTACACCTATGGATATAACACATTTGTTCTATGTATACAGGTAAGCAAAAATGTGAGATAAAACTGCAGAGAAGATGCGTGTCCAATTAGCGTTAATAAAAAGACTAATACTATAATGTCCGGTCTGTCCTGATTTCCGTGCAATATTTTCCTGATTACTTGGTTATTTATTCTTCCTGGTTGCCTCTTTTCCTCTTCGTTGTCTGTCTATGTACGTGTCTTTATGGTCAGAAGAGTAACGGAAGTGTCGAGGTATTTTCTATTCATAGTTAACACAATGCGATCCAAAATGAGAAAGGAAATAATTTCAGTCGCTTTGATGACAAAGTTTCCAGAAGACTAAGACCCGATGGTACTGTAGGTTATGAAATAACGCGCAACACTCTACAGGATGCGCAGACTGCAGTACCTGAAAAAAAGTATTATGAAAGAAAGAGTAAGAGAGAGAACGTGTTACAATTCTCAAACCCGGCGTACCGTGGAGCGCTTCAGGCATGCAGCTACAAACTATATTACAACTGTATATTGTGACAGGGATAAAAGTCAGCATGTGATGCAACACAGCAACGGAGACTGAAATACTGGAGACAGTAAGGGAACAGAGTTATGGTCATGTTTTTCGAAACCGACGTAGACCTTTCCCCCTTTTACTCGCAGTTCACGCCTCGCTTGCGCTGCTCCCCTGTGCACGGCCATGGTGACGCAATGTGGTGACGTGACAGATGTGTTCATTAGGATGCATTTTGTTCATGTTTCTCGTCACTGCATTTCACAGTTCTCAGTCAAATACAATGCCGACAATTGCAAGGGACTCCAAAGCGGGATTCATCCATACACTCGCAAAGGTTTACGCTCTATCAAGGCAACCATCAGAACAACCGCATCGAGTCAGAACGCTTAAGTAACACACCAAACACTGATAAGAGTTTTCAAAATACTATCTTTAATTTTTGGAGAAATAAACAGATTGATGATAATGAAAAAAAAAAACTAAAGAAAATGAGGCACTGAAATGACATTAGGGTAATACATCAAAGTTACAGATAATTAAAAAATAAAATATGTCAGCGATATTCGGGTTTACACATTCTTAACTTAAAAATTGCTGGTGGATGAGTCGCTTATCAGGCCATCCATTCAGACACGATCTGGAATCCCAACAGCAAGAAGCACAAGGTAGTAAAACACATAATTTTAAAGCGATGATTGATCATACAAAAAAACAATAAAAAATGAGAAGTTTTCTGTAGGACACCACTTTGCTCAGATTTTACAAGAGAACAATAGTCGCCTTCTATTCAACACCAAGAACAAAAGTAAAGAAGATAAAAGGAAACGGTCTGGTGTTGGGTTCAAAACGAAAAATATGCGCCTATATTTCACAAGTCCCCAATATTTATTGGGCAACAACATATGTTTCGCAAAGTCCTTTAGACATGACGGTCAAACAAACCTCAGAAAGCCAGGAATTCACTAAGATTTTTTTTTTCTAGGTGTGGTGCTCGTGAACGGCTAGGTAACATTAATGGGAATCAGAAACTTCTACAGGAGTCTGTCCCCCCCTCTATCAAGGGCTGCTGCCTGGTGATGTAATCGCGGTAGTAGCGGTAAGGAGGCACCGAGGGAGATAAGGGCGTTCCTTGGGAAGTTACTGCTGATGGGCCCCAAGGAGAGCATGAAGTTTTGGCCACAAGACAGGAACTCCCAAGATTCTGGTGTGATACGTAAAAGGATTCACCAATATCCCTGATCATGGTCATAAAACTGTCCTTCCTCATCTGGTATGTAATGTTTACTAATCACAGCAGTATCAAAAGAATTACAATCTTCATTATCAATGTAAAATAAAATCCCAAATATCCTACTACAACATATAAATACACTTAGGAAAAGGCTTGTTAACGTTTGCTAAGCTTTTTTTTATGTAATAGTTTAATCTTTAACTAATCCGTTGAGATTTTTTTCTGTTGTGTTTCCGGTCTTCATATTATATATATATATATATATATATATATATATATATATATATATATATATATATATATATATATATATATATATATATATATATATATATATATATATATATATAAGACCGGAAACACAACAGAAAAAATCTCACTTAAAGGATTAGTTAAAGATAAACTATTACATTAAAAAAAAAATTATCAAACGTTAACAAGCCTTTTCCTAAGTGTATTTTTATGTTGGAGTAGAATATTTGGGAGTGTTCCTCTTTTAAATTAATACATTAGATTCCGTTCTGTAATTGTGTTGCAAAAACAGGATGTTCATTTGATGAAAAAGGGAAAGTTAACTTTAAGCCACATGTAAAATTCATGATACCAGAGACCTTGTACAAAGGAGTGGGTCTTTTTTCTTCGAAGTGGTCGTAAGCTTGGAAAAAAAAAAAGAAAGGACAATGAAATGAATTACGTTCAGACATTTGATTCAAAATAAAGGTTATTGCGTAAGAGTCGCTGCTGTACAGACCAAATGAGACCTCAAGAGCGGAAATGCCGCAGAAATCTGTGGCGGAAAAGACGAAACTTCTGAAACCCATTATTTTGAAAGGCTTCTGACAGAGAGGCTTTTCTCCTAAACCTGCACCTGCTGATAGAGGATTAACTTTCTTCATAATTACTGTATACATTGCAGATCCTCATTGCAGAGTAATTAGACAAAACAACAAACCGGGTTTTCGCTGCAAGTTTTAGTGATGAGTTGTCAGTGGAATTATTGGGACACAGGAAGAGGCAGCCATAAAACAATACGATGAACGAAGCCTAATAATTCACGACGAACGGAAAGGTTCAAGGTTCACTTCGACGTCTCACTCTCACTCTCTCTCTCTCCTTCCTGTCACACATGAACACCACACACACACACACACACACACACACACACACACACACACCTCCTCACAGCTCGCATCATAAACTACACTCGTAATTGGTCGGGTGCCATCTCGCCTCATTTGCATGCTGATAACAGCACTCATCAGTCAACTTAGTTCCCATTAAGACAACTCACCCATACCTTACAGCTGGTCCCGTGTGTGTGTGTGTGTGTGTGTGTGTGTGTGTGTGTGTGTGTATGGATAGGTATACACAGAGAGAGAGAGAGAGAGAGAGAGAGAGAGAGAGAGAGAGAGAGAGAGAGAGAGAGAGAGAGAGAGACAGAGACAGAGACAGAGACAGAGACAGAGACAGAGACAGAGACAGAGACAGAGACAGAGACAGAGACAGAGACAGAGACAGAGAGAGAGAGAGAGAGAGAGAGAGAGAGAGAGAGAGAGAGAGAGAGAGAGTGTGTGTGTGTGTGTGTGTGTGTGTGTGTGTGTGTGTGTGTGTGTGTGTGTGTGTGTGTGTGTGTCAGACAGTTATACAAACAGAGAGGCAGGCAGGCATTTATTGATTGAATGAATGACTGAAAGACGATTCGGAAGTGGGAAACAAAAAGAGACAGCCATACATACACATACACACACACACACACACACACGCATACACATACATACGTTGTGTACATGCGGAAAAACTGAGTGGAATGTCGTGACTGATCACGAAGAAGAAACGGACAGATAGACAAACAAGTATACACACACACACACACACACACACACGGTAAAATTTCGCACCATGAAGGGCAAGAAGAAAGAGAGAAGAAGAGAGAATGAAAAAAAATGAAAATAAACAACCGATGCAGTGAAACGTGAGCAGGAGAATCGCGTGAAAAAACCAATAAGACTTGCTAATATAAATGCACAACGTAATGAGTCATTGATATTCTGGCGGCGCAAGGAAGTGGCTGCTTTACGGGGAGTCACGCTCGCTTACTGGAGGGGGGGGGTGGGGCGGGAAGGTAAGGGATGGGAAGGTAATGTAAGGTAAAGGATACAGAAAAGGAAGGTAGGAGAAGAAAAGGGAAAGATTGTTTAGCTAAATATAATAAGGCAGAAGGGGGTATGGAAATGTGAAGGGACCAGGAAAGGAAGAGGATAAGAGAAGACATGTTCGGATAAATAGAAGGAAGGTAACGTAATATTAGGGAAGGAAAGGGGAGGTCAAGTAAGCACAGGTAAAGTGAGAAAAGGTAGAGGAAGGTTAGAGTACCATAAGGATAAGGCAAAACAAGGGAAGAAAGAGAGGGAGAAGGGGAAGGGATGGAAGAGTAGGGATAACAAGGGGAGGGAAGGAAAGGGTCTCCAAGGGCCAGGAAGGGGAAGGAACTCTATACTCTTCTTAAAACAGGTGACGAGCTGGTGTCTACTTTGCCATGTTGAGACGTATCACGTTTTCCTTGCCTTTATTCTCTATTCCTCGCCTTTCTATCAAGTCGACTCATCTGCCTACCAGTCTTTCACCTTCACAAGTAAATCTTATCCTCACAATATTCCTTCGTATAATCTTTAGTTTGTTTTCCACATTATCGATCATCCTACGCATTCCATTGTATGTCTTCTGTAATCTTCTTAGGGTATTCAGCTAATAAGATTTTATACTTTTTTTTTACACCTGTTTTTCTACGCCTGTTTTTCTCCCAGTGCTCAGTCCCTGGTGGAGGATGTGACGTCACTTCGGGTGTGGTCTTCACGGGGGTCAGAAGTTACCCTCCGTCATGCTTGATCGACCTCCCGCCCCGCCTTCCTCGCCACCCGTCCACCCCCCACTAGGCCGCCCGCTCCTCCACCGCAACCGTGCATTCGGGCAAGGAAAAAAAATGACCAGGTTTCCTTTCGCTTTATTTCTCTCATTTTCCTTCTTTCTTTCTTTCTTTCTCTCTTTTACTTTCTTATCTCCTCTATTCTCTTCCTCGTTTTCTTTCTTACATTTCTTCTTAATCTTCCTCTTTCCCTTTATTTCCCTCACTTTCTTTCGCTATTCTTGTTCTTTCTTTCTCTAGTCTCTTTTTGTTTTCTAGTAGTAGTAGTAGTAGTAGTAGTAGTAGTAGTAGTATCGTTATCATAATATTCGTTATTACCAGCACTGATATTAATCGTATTACAATATTGTCTTTCTTTCCCCTGCCAGCTGGCGCCAGACTGGGCTCAGCTTGCAGGTTCGTGGAGAGCCGTCTGGGTGGTGCAGGGTCTCGCTCCGCTCAGCCCTCTCGGGTATGCTCAGTAAATCCATAGTGTTTCCTCCTCCACTACCTGCAGAGGTGGCCCCAATGCCCTTTTGCCCTTTGTGTGGGGCAGCACCTACAGGATAAGACCCATTCCCACCCTACTCAGTGATGAAGCTTGACTGAGAGGCACCGGGTGGCGTGATAGCCGTCGGGACTGGAGTCGTGACGCGGAGTTACTGCAGTCTGGCGACGCATTTGGCTTCAGTTATGAATGTCGGCGTGGTATTCTAAGCTAGACTGGTCCTGGTTTAATGATTTTTACTACTGTTATGATTTACACGTTTCAAATCACCGGTTTATTTTCACTTTCTTGTTATTGAGTTTATTATTCGTATTTTACTAATTGTTGCTGCTGGTGCTTTCATTATATTTCAATACAGAAGAAATAACAGAATACAGAATACAGAATACTGAAGCGAATAACGGAAATCTCTATCCATATGGTACAATTACAAAAAAAAAAAAAAGCATATGTTAGTAGGTGTACAGAGCAGTATCTTTAGGAGGGGCTGCGTGGCTCTCTGGTACATTGATCGACTCGTAGCTTAATGATTGCTGGATCGGTCCTACACTGGGAAGTTTTTCGATAGGACAAGCAGCGTTCACTCTTAACCCTAGCCTTGGACATACGGTATCATAGTCGTGGCACCATATATCAAAGAAAAGCGTCGTTATAATGAGATGCATAATAAAACATGAATACCATATTGCGCCGAAGCTGTTGTGCAATCCTGGCAACACTACACTAGTTCAAACCCAGAGACTGTGCACACAGCAGAGGATAAACAAAGCGATCGAGAAGGGCTCTTGAACTCAACACACGGACCATGACGCGGCCACCACAACCCATAATGTTCAACCAGTAACATAAACAACCACACAACCGGAAGCTTAACGAGAAGATAAAAGTAATGAAACAGCCAGTGTGTGTGTGTGTGTGTGTGTGTGTGTGTGTGTGTGTGTGTTAAAGCTGAATTAGCAAGTCTCCCGGCAGGGGGTTGGTCACAATACAGAGAAGAGATAAGTGAGAGAGAGAGAGAAGTAAAGGAGGAAGACATGAGAGTTGTACATCAAGGAGGGAGGAGGGTCCCTCGAGGCATTCAAGGAAGACAGGCAGGGAGGATTGGAGGTACGGGAGAAGGTAGGTCTTTAGCAGTGGGGAACAAGGAGAAGCAAGGGAGATATACTGACAGACAAGCTTCATCACCACCTCGTAACTCCTTCCTCTTCTTTTCCATCTTTTTTTTTTACCTTCCACCCCTTCTTTTGTTTTTATCTTCCCTCGTCTTCCTGAATCACCGACCTCCTCTTATTTTCGTCTTCATTATAGCACCATCAATCCTATTTTTACATTGACACCCTACTGGTATTCCCTTAATCTTCATTCCTTTCCACACTTTTTTTCCCAGCTCTACATTCCCCACAATTCATTTTCCTTCTCCGTTCGCTTCTTTTCAATTCAGACATTCCATTATTCTCACAACCATTTATATCCCTTCTCCTTGTTGTCTCTCGTTCCCTATCCTCCTTGGTCTCTCAATCTTCCCTCCGTTCCCTCCTCCTCCTCCTCCTCCTCCTCCTCCCCTTCGCTTCCCTGAGACACCAAGAGACTTCTCTCCATTACGATTCCGGGTGTTAGAGAGTTGTGTGGAGTTACTTCCTTGGAGAGTTGGGCATTATTTGACTTCTTGGGGAAAGAGAGAGAGAGAGAGAGAGAGAGAGAGAGAGAGAGAGAGAGAGAGAGAGAGAGAGAGAGAGAGAGAGAGAGTTTGTGTGAGCGTGAACGCGTAAACAAAAAAACAAAAAAAAAAAACCGGCCCGCAAATAAAAACTTCACAAACTGGCCCATCCGTCAAAGTAAACCAATAAACAAACACATAACCAACCCTTCCCACCTTTACGTAACCCTCTACCTTCAGTCCCCCTTCCTCCTTTCCTTCCCCAAACTCCTTCCATCTACTTTCCTTATCTATCCGCGGGTCCATCACTCCTCCAGTCAGTCGGACCCCTCAACTCCACTAATGCCGAGACAAAGCGACAGAACCTTACGTATAGTTTACTACATTACTGGAATCAGCGAAACGCAAAACCATTCTTAACTTCACAGACCACCTGATCCTCGACATGCACGCAGTTACACAAGACGTGAGGCTGTGGCTTCCTCCAGTACTTGTGACACTTGGCGGGATAATCCGTGACCCAGGGAGGCAAGCACGATCACAGTCACACGCCACCAGCGCTTACAATACATTGAACCCAGAAATACAGGTCAGGAAGGACAGGGCATAGAGAGGGGGGGAGGGGGGGAGTTGTATACGAGGAGTTGCATAACGTTTGAAGGATGTGTAAGGAATAAAAGATGGAGGAATGGAATAAAGTGAGTAGGAGGAAAATAACATGATGGAAAGGTTTATGTAGAGAAAAGATAAAAGGTTAACTTGAATTTAGCATGTGTGTGTGTGTGTGTGTGTGTGTGTGTGTGTGTGTGTGTGTGTGTGTGTGTGTGTGTGTGTAGGGGGGTGAGAGGAAGAGTAAAAAGAGTGACGGATTTGATAGGTGGATGGTGACAGGCGTGATTAGGGAAAGCGTGTAAGGAAAGACAGTGAGCACGACAGGTGTTAGGATGATGAGTCCTCAACAACAGGGGAGACAATGCTGAAGAAAGGCTGACAGAGTGGGGCGGTGAGAGAGAGAGAGAGAGAGAGAGAGAGAGAGAGAGAGAGAGAGAGAGAGAGAGAGAGAGAGAGAGAGAGAGAGAGAGTGTGTGGTAAGGGTGGAGAGAGATGGGGGAGGAGGGTAAGGGAGGGAGGGAGAGAGAGAGAGAGAGAGAGAGAGAGAGAGAGAGAGAGAGAGAGAGAGAGAGAGAGAGAGAGAGAGAGAGAGAGAGAGAGAGAGAGAGAGAGAAAGGTTTCAGACAAGGAAAATAAAATACAATATCAAAGTCTGGAGGCTACAAAAAAGTGAAAACTATAAGAGAGAGAGAGAGAGAGGGGAGAGAGAGACACGAAGGGGTGGGGGGGAGGGGAAGAAAGCAAACGGGTGGGGGGGGAGGGGAAGAAAAGCAAACCAATCGGCAAAAAATCGTGTACCATGAAGCCAACGACTGAAAGCATTGTTTACTATTCCCCGGGACACGCATCCACTCCTGCAGCTCCCGGAGACGCCACCCAAGAGCAAGATTCCCTCACCCACCGCACCATTGCCTGCTGATCCACGGCACGCACGATCCATAGGCAGCGTTCCCCAGACTCTGTATCTACTGCTATTGTTCCCTCATGCATTGTTACTACTTTTCCCGATGCCCAAAATAGCTCAGAGACTCCTTTTCTGATTTCTAAGCCACCTCGCTAGCCTCCGCATCACAACCAGTCACCTAAAATAACATACATCAATGCTTCCAAAACTAAACTCTATTTCTATTTAAGCAAAGCAACATGTTCAGTGTTCACCGCCTAATGGAAGTTATGTAACTGCTCTGGTTTTAAATTTATTCCATTGAAGAGAGGAATATTGAAATTTCGGCCATTTAGTTAACTGTGCTGTTTATAATTTGCCTTTATAATTTGCCTTTCTTTATATGATATTTGACGTTTAAGAAAAGCAAGAAAAATTTACAAAAAATAAATGCAATATCACTCTTTCTACTGATTTATTCTTTTCCTAATGTCAAAGTGTCCCAGTGAGGCTTTCCAGCCCTTTACATTTCTGCCTTTGAGTCGCCCTTCATGACAGAGGAAATATGGAAAAATGTATAGGATAAATTCAATATGTCAAGGGTAGTAAGATCTCATACATACATACATACATACATACATACATACACACACACACACACAGACATTTAAGATGAAAACACGACGATGTTGGTGGTGATGATAAAAACTAGCTGAGAATTCAATAAAAGTCGTGACATTACTGGAAATATTAGATTGCAACATAATGCCCTTTTCGCACTACAAAGCGACCTCTGAACGTAAACAACCTGCAATAATTGGAATATCTTCAGGAATAACGCTGCAAACGAGTGCAATATCGACTAAAAACTGTATCTGCCACAGGGGGAAATTATCCTATATTGCTGAAATGGCTTTTAAACTAACAACACACAGCTGTGTTACTGGCACATCCCCTTCACAGCTCGAAAATGAAAAAGTGAAATTTTTACTGTAGTCCGGTGACTGTGTTAGTGAAGGTCACACGACGCGCCACAGCACACAGCCAAGACACAGCATAACACTGCACCAAAACACTGCACCTCAACGCTACCCTGACACAGCCTCGTGACTGCACCACAGCATCCTCCCTTCAATACAGCGCCACAGCAACACTGTGAGTACTGCTGCACGTTAGTACTGTACAGCAACGCCAGTATGCTACACTCCGTAACACTGTACCACAACACAGCAGGCTAACACAGCAACACAGCACATCGCACGGATGCAATACAGAACAACTTAGCAGTATTCTAACACTCCACCATTATCTTAACACTGCACCACAACGCTGCACCAAAATACTACACGCATCCCCACCTCCTACACACACACAAACGTACATACACACACACAAACATAAGACGCTGTTATATTATCGGAGAACTAAACACACACACAATCACACACACACACAAACACACAATACAAGACAAACCCTATACCCAACATATGCTACAAGACTTCCACACCCAAAGTGACCACGGAATACAAACACAGCACATCGCCAGAAACAAAAACAACGGTAACACAATCCCCACAAAAATCATGCAAAAAATATGGCACACGCGAGCAGAGTACCACGACACACTACGGTACACGACACGAGGCATCTCCCTATAAGCACCATCACCACCACCATAACGCACCACAACATCACGACGCCACCTCGGAATACACGTGGTGAGGGCCATTCATAAGGGTTAATAACAGTTTTCCACGCGCGTTGCCTGAAGGAAGAAAAAGTTGCGGCAGGACGGACACACCAGGATTCCACTAGAGCGGGAAATACACACAACATGGAAGCAAAGCGATAACCTGCCAAGCCTCACCAAAATCAATACTGGAAATATGAGATGAATTGCATTAGAAAGTGGATTGCGTCTGACCACCGGAGATTTGTGCCTATGACTCACTATTTGCTTTTCTGCCTGACTACACGACCTAACTCACACATAACTTCCACCTCACTCCCAGATGCACTGATGGCTTCCCCAGTCTAGTTCAAGGGACGCGGAAAAGAGACGTCAAATATACAGGAAGTCTTCGAGGCTTAAGGCTTCAAATTTCTGTACTATTCGTGAGAACATTTATATTCCGGGGAAGTGTTGGGCGACTGCCTCGTCTCGGATACCACAGCTTTCCTCTCCGCCCTTCACAATCTCTCTCTCTCTCTCTCTCTCTCTCTCTCTCTCTCTCTCTCTCTCTCTCTCTCTCTCTCTCTCTCTCTCGTTTCGTAAGTGAAGTTATAACATCTGCTTTCATGTTTGACTATATGAAAGAATCCTAAGCACCCAGCAACACACACACACAAATGAATGAAAATATATATATATATATATATATATATATATATATATATATATATATATATATATATATATATATATATATATATATATATATATATATATATATATATATATATATAAAGTAAATAAATAAATAAATAAATAAATAAATAATTATAAATATATATAAAGTAAATAAATATATATATATATATATATATATATATATATATATATATATATATATATATATATATATATATATATATATATATATATATATATATATATATATATATATATATATATATATGAATTATTGATTTTTATGAATTAACTTATCTATTATTTTCTCTGTCAGCAGTTTTAAGTCAACATGTCAAGAAGCTCATTTCCACCGTTCAAGCAGCAAACATTACAATTTTCCTAACTGTAAAATCGCTCTACAAATTATTTCAAAGAATCACTTCCTTTATCAGAAGGCATGATGCGCCACTGTTGTTAACTGGAATTTTTAAATGTGTTTTATGGAACAAAGTTTTAATTTTTCGAATAGAAAAAGGATTGAATAAAATAAAATTTATTTCAAATAATTTCTTACACTTATCCACCTTCTCAGTCTTTCTCTTTCCCCCCACATACACATTCTCAAACATACACACGTGCACATGCCGTGAAAGAGTCTCTCTGCCCTACTAACAGCGTCCAGCCGGTGCAGTTGGACAACACCTGCCTCTGAAAACCCGTCTTGACGCCGCCCCCCGCCGCTGCGACCCCGAGCACAAAACTTGTCTCCGTCCCCCCTGCATCCTTTTGTTCCTATACCTCACCTGATCTAAAATATAGAAATAAAAGATGTCTCATGAATCATAGTTTATTGGTGAATGATAGGCGTGTCCTGGGAGAGGGAGGCCCACCTCTGTGGCCTGGCGGCGGGTGTCTGGGCGCCGGCTGAATGTGACGGCTCGAGCCTCCCGCCACCACAGCAGTTAATTATATGATAAGACGATAACAGATGCCGCTTCGGATCCCTGGGCAAGGGGCTTCTCGACATGTGCTAGGACAACATTCAATCGAACGAATTTTTGACGGCCAATTTTCGCGCAACCGAGTAGAAGCCAGCCATCTCCATGACATGGGTCGCCGGCCGGCGTTACAGGAGAGAGGAATACCGGTGACAGAAAACTAAGTTGCATTATGCTGAGGATTTCGAATGGGCGGGGCTACGCTGCCCTGTCTATGTAAGTTGAGACATACTCTTAAATAAACGATAAAGGTGAAAAAAAAAGATCCTATATAAGAAAAGAAGCAGATGTCGCTAGGATCGTGGCGACGTGCGCGCGCAGGGAGAGCGGCGGGCGGGTTAGCGGCAAGGCTCACCAGCCTCAGTGTGGCGAGAGGCAGCCGCGGAGTCGAGTCATGAACGACCCGCCCGCCTCCTGCCGCCCCGCAGGCCCGCGGGGAGGGGGCGCTATCCCCACTATCCGGCTCCTACCTACTGATCGTAGTGGCCCAAGCCCCATGTGGAGCAACACAAGGATACAATTCTTAGCAGAATATCTAAAGGTAAAGTTGAACATGTCAGTGTGTGAGGATGTGTGTGTGCTAAGGGCCAGCTGGTATGGCTCGTGGGGTTGGGGGGGCCCAGCTGGTGCCGGGCCGCGCCCAATCAATGCCGTCTGCCACGTGAGGCGCCGCCGGCGGCGCCCTGGGAGGCATCAGCTGATTGCTGCGGCCTTGCTATCACTCACGCTGCTACTGTCACCTATCATCTGCCACTTTGCTCACCTGAAATGCACCTCCTCCAAAGTGTGAGTGGCCACAGGAAATACAAGATGGCGCGAGCCTGTCAGAACGAGCCTGGAGTTTCTGTCAGGAGACAATGTCCCCTGCTGCAGCAGCGCCACGGGCAAGGATTGGTGACCGCGAGTGCCGGGTCATGCCCGCCACTGCGGCATTCTGGGTCAGGGCGGGAGGCGGTGGGCGGGTGCCAGCCCTCCATGATGGCCGGGATGACAATTCAATACTGGAGTGACGCGTTGCCCGCAGTGCCGCCCCCCCTTCGCCCCGGCCCCCCGCATGACCACCAACGCCGCCCACACACCCACACACACACACACACCACACAACCGTAAATAATACACACCATCATGCATATTCACTTGAAACGACCTGGAATGATTTGAAAAGTTCACGTGAGGAAGAAGAGGGCGGCGCCCTTCCAGAAGATTCAGGCATTAGTCAGGCGGCGACCTTGAATCTCGCGTGTGTTTCCCCTCCTCTCCCTCCCTCCCTCCTTCCCTCCATCACTCCCTCCCTGTCTGGTCTCTCCCTCTTCGCCTCCAGCAAGCAATTTTAGAATATTTAGCCACTTTCACTCCTCCCTGACTACCCGTTCACGCGTGGCCCCCCTGGAGGTGCCGAGCGACTGCGGCTGAGGCCCACCGCCGCGAGGGAGATGATCACTGCCGCCTCAGGCTACGGCATAACTGGAACAGTGCTGCTGAACAGAGGCAAACATTCCCACTGGGTGGAAAAACATATTGGCGGATGCCTTGCCCTAAAACTGAGGGAAAATCTGATACTGTGAAAAGACAGGCACTGACATTTTTGTTCCGGTAAAAAAAAAAATAATAATAATAACAATTGGATAAAAAGAAAATAAATCAGTAAAATAGATAAATGAAAATAAGACAAATATAAATAAAAAATCAAATATATACGTAAATAAAAGGGAAAAAACACGGGATTAGTTCTTCCTACTTAAGACAATATAAGAAATCAAGACGTATCTCGTATTTACAATCAGTCAAAAGTTCACAATATTATAATGTGAAGAGAAACTTAGCCAGAAAGGCTCTTGCCCCCTCACTTGCCACACACACACACACAGACACATGCACGCGCGCGCGCTGTAAATAAATGCCTGCGTATGTCATCATCTAACCACAAGTTTCTCCATGGTATGTTTTCTTCTTTTTCTCAACCACATCATCTTGCAGTGCTTTCATGTTCTGTGCACCTCTGGTAACAAAATATTAAACAAAGCGGCAAAAAAAAAAAAAAAAAAAAACTACCTAAAAAAAGCTTTCTTGAAACTAAAAAATGTGACTCAGAAGATTTGAGTAGAAAAAGAAAAAAAAAAGAAAATCATAAACAGTTCAGCGTAATACATACACCCTATTAGACGCTCCTTGAAATAACACGGCAACTTATTATCGAACCAAGCCGATTACATCCTAAGCCTGTGTAATTCTGATCCAGCTACAGGTCATTACGATGCAGCGCCCTCCCCTCCACCCGGAGACCTGCGAATCCTCAGGTGTTGAGTCTCGCAGGCAAATCACGTAACTTTTTTCCTTCAATATTGTCGCGATCCTCAAAGA
The DNA here is from genome assembly GCF_035594125.1 of Scylla paramamosain. NCBI lineage: Eukaryota > Metazoa > Arthropoda > Malacostraca > Decapoda > Portunidae > Scylla > Scylla paramamosain. The sequence continues at coordinate 20,049,599 of NC_087178.1, forward strand.
CTGTGATCAGACGCGGTGCCTAATGATCACTTCCCAGAACCAATGAGCCGCCGAGTCATTAGCTCCCTGTAAACCAAGAAAGGATGTGAGGGAAGGGAGAAAAAATACATGTTCTGGCACTTTCCTTTACTTTTCTTGCATTTTTTTTTACTTTTCTGTATTTTCTTTTCTTTTTCACTTCTCTGCTTTAATTTTTCCCTCATCGGTTCTTGTCACGCTACTCATTCGGCCTTCCATGTTTTTTTCTTTCTTCTATTTTTTTCATTAATATTTCTTCTTTCATGTCTCTCTCTCTCTCTCTCTCTCTCTCTCTCTCTCTCTGGTACTTTCTATCGCAATAATCAATCAACCTTGAGTGTTTACACCTTCACTTTTGCCCATGTTCACTTATTTTCATATTTTTCTACTGTTTTCTCTATCCTTTCGTCTCTTCCCTTCTTTACTATGCTGTTCTATCAGCTGTGGTATTTCCTATTGCGTTAATCACACAGGTTTATATATTTCGTGTCAATTAACTCTTCATGAATTCTTTTCGCATGGTCTCCTCTTTCTTCGCTGTATTTTCCACTGCAGTTTTTTTTTTCTCTCTCTTTTTCAACAAACAAAAAGTCTGCATCCTTTTTTCCGTCTCACTCTTTCATTTCTTTCTTCTTCACATCGCATCTACGTTTTTCTTCTGTCACAAAAGTTTCACGGTTCGCTCTTTCTGAAATAACCTTCCACCTTCTCTCTCTCTCTCTCTCTCTCTCTCTCTCTCTCTCTCTCTCTCTCTCTCTCTCTCTCTCTCTCTCTCTCTCTCTCTCTCTCTCTCTCTCTCTCTCTCTCTCTCTCTCTCTCTCTCTCTCTCTCTCTCTCTCTCTCTCTCTCTCTCTCTCTCTCTCTCTCTCTCTCTCTCTCTCTCTCTCTCTCTGCATAATAGATATTCCCGACGCTAACCTTCCATCTCTCTCTCTCTCTCTCTCTCTCTCTCTCTCTCTCTCTCTCTCTCTCTCTCTCTCTCTCTCTCTCTCTCTCTCTCTCTCTCTCTCTCTCTCTCTCTCTCTCTGCATTATACATATTCACGCCTTCCCCTCCTTCATTTCCTCCGCTTCTTCTCCACTTCTATGAATTTAGTCTTCCCTCATCTTCTCCCTGACTGCCTTTTCTCTTATTCAACTTCTTTTCCTTCCTTCCTTTCTTCCTTCCTTATTTGCCTCCTTTCTTTTTACCTCTCTCCCACTGCAACGTGCCTTCCTCCTCCTTCATTTTCTCCATTTCTTCTCCAATTCCATGAATTTACTTTCTCCCACACCTTTTCTCTTACAATTCTGTCTTTTTTTTCCCTTCTCCCCTCTCTCCTCCTTCGTTTCCTTTTTTTTTCCCACTGCACCATGTCACGCAGGCCTACCCTTTCCTCCTTCCCTTCCCTCCCTTTCCTTCCAGTGGCACCGGTCCAAGGATAATTAGGTAAATGCATCGCAGGAAGAGTTGGCAAGGCTCCCTCTGCTATATATCTCCCGCCTTCCAGTCTGCTGCGGCCGCTGGGAGGGGGGGATATGGCGGAGGCACCGGGTGTTGGGGGGTGGAGACTAGTACCGATAATAGGGAGAGAATAAAGCTGTGTGATGTTGTGTTAGTGAGAGTTGAGGGAGGGAATAATTGGTTTGGTTTGTGTTTGTCTCGGCTTGACTGACTGGCGGCGATTTTCACTTGTGGTATACAGTTTTAGCTTTGATTTTTTGTGATGGTAGTTAATTGCATTACAGTTCCATGAATGAATGAATATTTTATCTGTTTTTGTTACATCTCTGTACTGATATGAACTTAATAGTAGGGACATACCATGAATTATTACTTTAGCAATGCCCCGTCGCACTTACTAAGGATTTTCCTCCACAAACAGTGCATAAATATGACCATTAAACACGAAGTTTGAACTGTCATGGACATTTCCTTGAAAGTACGTTTAAAAAATTGAAGACATGTACACACACACACACACACACACACACACACACACACACACACACACACACACACACACACACACACAGAGACAAACACACAGAGACAAACACACACACACACACACACACACACACACACACACAGTCAAAACACAGCAGTTACTTCAGCAGTGATGACGACATATCTCAGCCGGCATCGGTTCCCAGTAAACACAGAGAGAGTAAATGTTTGCGGCAGGAAAACCATGTTCTTGAGAGACGGCCGGCGGGCAGGGCGGCGGTGTGGTGTGGGGAAGTGCCGCGGACTTGAATGCGTCCATGACCCAAACGAGAACTAATAATAATAATAATAATAATAATAATAATAATAATAATAATAATAATAAAGGAAAGTAGTTCGAGGAAGACAAAGAAGAGGCGCGATGAGGGAGGGTAAGAGGGAGGAAAGGAGGGAGAGGAGAGAGGCGGTGAGAGGCTTCCCTTCCCGCCGCCACACTCCATGCTCCACAGCTCCTCATGTCTGGCCACGCCGCCACTATCGTCTGTCTGTTGCTGGTCTGCGGCGTGACAGGCGTGGCCGGCCCGCTATCCACCCAGCTCTTCCTCGCTCTACACCAAATATATAATACAATAATACAATACCCACGGTGGTATTCATCACAAATCCTAATTAATTCTTATAACACGGGGATTTGTTTTTCACGGATATACATTTCCAAACCAACGCTAATATCATGATAAATGGAGAGCCTTCTCTTAGCCGCGGAATCGAAGGAAATGTGTGGCATTGATTGCCCATCGGTGGGTCACGTAGACACGAGCACAACGTAACTATGCCGCGCGTGTGTTTGCTCTTCAAACACCTCATGAATGTACGGCACCGACATTACACCAGTGTGAAGAGAAACCTTCATTGCAATTGAGAAACGTATTAGTGTTAGTCCACGCCCATGCACACACACACACACACACACACACACATACACACACACACACACAACGTAATATTTGTTGACAGATCAACAATTAAATACGTCATTTACAGAGAGAGAGAGAGAGAGAGAGAGAGAGAGAGAGAGAGAGAGAGAGAGAGAGAGAGAGAGAGACAGGCTTCATGAAGGTCAAAAGGGGAGTTGCTGCTGGTTGGTGCACCACACACGTTTTAAAGGAATATGAATTAATTACAAAAATGCATATAATTCTCTGGCACCTAATTTGCATGTAATTTAACAGTAAAATGTTTGGGTCTCAACTGTAAATTGAAGCAGTAGTTATATTAATTTGGTTACTATATAACTGAACACAACATTTGCATTTTTTCCCATTAATAACTTAAGAATGGAGTCACAATTACCATGTAGGAAACAACGAACAGCGAACGGCAAACGAAAACTCCAAATAAAAATCAAAACAGTGTGCCCGCATCCCAGTCGATATGATAGTGACTCTTGAAGGTCGCGAGCGTCTGTCACGGTGCAAGTATACACAGTTCGTTACCCCGCTGAACTCCAAGCTGCCTGTCCCGCCTCATGCACAGTGACTCATGGGTACTGACCATCTTGTACCATTACCAGGTGTGGGTACAGTGGCCCGTGATCAACCTAGGAAGCATAACAAACTCACACATCTTGTCCCTTTTGCCAACGCTACACACACACACACACACACACACATACACGCTAGAAATATATGACTACAACCACTTATAATATCAATGTTTCCATCTATCATCACCTAGAGGTATATAATTCAGCCACCAATACTCTCAGCCACCAATACTCTTCTTCCTCCTCCTCCAACTAATGTTACTACCACATACTACTACTACTACTATTTGAAGCTAATTTTACTACCACTACTACTTCTACCACTACTACTACTACTACTACTACTACTACTACTGCTGCTGCTACTATTACTACAACTATCACCACTTCTATCATTACTACTACTACTACTGCCACTACCACTTCTACTGCCACTTCTACTACTACTACTACTGCTCTACTATTACCCCTTCTACTACCACTACTACAACTATTACTACTACTATTGCAACTACCATCAGTATCACCATTATCACTACTATTATTACTTTTCCACTACCACTACCACCACCACCACCACCACCGTCTCATACCCCTCACAGTTATCCTTTAAGACGCAGAAGAGGAAAACAAACAAAAAATGAAGCATTCCTCCAGCCTCCTTGTGCCGGCGCTGGTCTGAGTGGCTGGGGTCACGGTGAGCGGCGCCAGGTAGCGGTACACCCCTTTATTTTCCCCCGCCCAGTGACCTCCCCCGCGCTCCCTCCCTTGTTACCTGGTGTTGGGATATTACGAGGAAATATACGTTTTTGCATCCCCCTAAATTACCGAATAACCACAAAATTACAGTCCGAATTTTGGCAGTAATGGTCCTCTGAGTAATGAGAAGTGAAGGGGACAGAGATGAGAGAGAGAGGGGGAATCTTTCTTTCGATTTACGTTTCCATTTCGAAAAAAAAACAATATCGTTGTCATTATGAGTTTTAATTATCTTTCTTTTTTTTCAGGGGGAGGTTGCATAAATGTGATGGTTTTGAAAGGTCAGAAAAGTGGGTCAAATCTTATATTATGGGACTTGCTATCAAACTTACAAAAAAATAAAATTATACAAAAACACCCAAGGTTCTCTCAAAGCTTAAACCCAGGGGAACCATCAACAGGCTTACTATTATAAGAAATCACAGGGAATAAATAAGGAAAAACCTAAAAAGGAGTTTCCCAGCAACCTACTAAGCTCAAGGAAAGCTGTTTGTAAGCATGGCCATAAACAGTAATCGGATATCCAAAATCCACTATTCCAGTATTCAAAAAGTCATCGATTATCAGCCGCAGAATTCCTTTTCCCCGGTGTTGGGCTCTGTGTGTGTGTGTGTGTGTGTGTGTGTGTGTGTGTGTGTGTGTGTGTGTGTGTGTGAGTGAACAGAGAGAGAGAGAGGGGGGATGGAGAGAGAGGGAAAGAAATCCTACACCTAAGATTTGTCTCGTGATTTAGAATTTATGCTCAAATAGTTTTTTTTTTTTTTTCAGTAATTCTTTCCTCCTCTTGAACCTCAGACTTTTTTGTGCATCTTCTTTCTTCCCCACTCTCTCTCTCTCTCTCTCTCTCTCTCTCTCTCTCTCTCTCTCTCTCTCTCTCTCTCTCTCTCTCTCTCTCTCTCTCTCTCTCTCTCTCTCTCTCTCTCTCTCTCTCTCTCTCTCTCTCTCTCTCTCTCTCTCTCTCTCTCTCTCTCTCTCTCTCTCTCTCGTATATAACCTGACAACCGTATTGACCAAGCTGCGACGTATGACTCACCAGCTGTCTCATTCACCACCAGCTATGACCACCAACTCCACCACCGCCACCACTACCACCACCATTACTTATCACTTCCACCTACCACAAACAAAACCACCATTACGTGCCACCACCACCACTACTATCTATCACTGGAGACCTTCCTCTGTCTCCACCACAGCAATTACTTTCCAGATAATATCGCCTCCAATCACGACCTTCCCAGCAATCTCCCCATCTCAGCCTTCAGCATGCAGTGTGACTAGTTTTCTTTACCATAATGGAATCCCACCACCACATTCACCACGTTCACCTCGAGTACCTCCACCGCAACACCCAATTAAGCAGTATTTGCCACTCCGTCTCAACCACAACCACCACAATCAGCTATAACAACCATGCACGGTCCGTAACTGCCACCACCACACGGCTGTTACAGAGATTCACCCACATTAGCATAACCCTTGAGTTTAACCATACAGATTTCCTCTTTTACTCCCATAAAAGAATCGTAATTTTTCACGGGCAAACTTTCTCCGTAACCAGCAGCTTTACAGGCGCCTTATCTTGAGAATGACTCCCGTTTTACATGATGGGTATTTTGAACTTCCTACTCATGCGACGGAAGGAAGAAAGGGGCAGACACACAGACAGGAAAGGAATGACTCCTTAGACGGTGGAGAGGGAAAAAGACAGACACATAGGCGGAAAGAAAAGGAGTTAATGCAACAGTGAAAGCGACAAAAGGAGAAGTCGGGGGAGGAGGAGGAGGAGGAGGAAGAGGAGCAGGAGGAGGCTGGCAGGGAAACTCAGTCGAGGTCACCGCTTTCCCCCGTCGTGTGAGTGAGTCAGTAAAAGGTTAGAGGTTGCTGATGTACCGTACAGGTTGGTACTGCACCGTTGTGTACCGGCTTCCCCGCACACCCATGGATGGGCGGCTGTGGGTGATGGGAAGCGAGACGAGAGGAGAGTGGGAACCAGCCGCGGACCCGAATTGGATAGAGACAGACAGACAGACAAACGGAGAGGGAATCCTTATTTGCATTTCATTTGTATTGAAAAGAAAAAAAGAGTCGCTGAGGTTTAAGTTTGAAAGTTAATCCGGTCGATTTTTTCTTCTTCGGTTTTACAATTTTCCCCCGCACAGTCAGGATATTGCTTGTTTCCATTCAGGTGGTAAAGCAGGCAAAGTTTGGGCTTTAATTTCTCTAAGTTAAATTGGTTCCGTCCGTGTTCACATTTTATTTTCTCTATGCTATGTGAATGTGGAGCGGAGCGGGTTTCGTAACCACAAAACTCATCTCTGGTCACCGGCAGCTAAACGGGAGGCATTTGATGTGAGGCCGCCGCGCCGCGAGCAATGTTCCTGGCGGGGGGAGGGAAAGTTAATATTTGCCTATATAGACAGTAAAGATTGTATGCTGGGACAGATTGATGGAAGAGTAATGATAGTGATAGTAGCAACATAAAAGCAGCAGTGGTGGTATTAGTAGTATTAGTAGTACTTGTTGTTGTTCCTATCATTCTGAAAATAAAATAAAAACAGGAATTCAATATTTAAGGTGAAAAATCTCGTACTTTTTCCACCATTGACTTCTCTTCCGCCAATACCAGTCTGTCTTGGTGGGGGGACGGGAGAGGGGAGAGCAGCTGACTCATCCGCCCCTCCCTCACTCCCCTTCCACACCGCTTCCCTTCTCTCCCCTCAACTGCCCCTCGACTCAAGGGAAATGCATCTGACACCACTATCTAGTAAAAATACAATCGCGTATACTCAGCACATTTTCATAATTCATAACACCTCTTCTTTAAGCATCTTTTTCTCGTCTTTTTCTTCACAAATTCTCACCACTGTTCATTTCCTCTCTCCCATTATTCATTTCATATACTCACGATCGTTGACAGGTAACCCCAGCTTTTCTTGCCCGCCGCGTGATGCAACTGACACTCTCTCCCTCATCCCTCACAGGAAATACAGGGATGCGCTACAGTTTGGGGTCGTGTTTTTTAGCGGCCGATATAATTAAACCACACGATGACACGATATTTTGCACAAAGCGTTATTGTGAACCCGTTACTTCAGTGGAATCATGATTTGGTTGCTGCTGATTATGGAACACATGGGGACGGGGCTATTAATGATGGCGGCGACACCTGAATTACTCACAGGGGAGAAGGGGAGGAAGGGAGGGATGTGTGGCGGTGGCGGCGGCGGCGGCGGGGGCGGGGTTCGTGACGGTGGTGGCAGCTGCATCGAACCACCGCGCCGATAACATTCTTTTCCCTGTTCATCGCGTTCCAGATAGTAATGGTGATTTGGGATTAAGGATTCAAAATTACCGTCGAGAACATTATCATTAATCTAATACAATCTCTGGATTCATTACGTGGCAACATTTATCTATGCTATTGTTGTTGTTGCTGCTACTGCTACTACTTCTACTACTAATAATAATGCTATTATTACTACTACCAGGACCACCACCATCGCTACCATCGTCGCCACTACTCCTATTACTACTACTACTACTTCTAATACATTTTTTTTATTATCTTAAACCACAAAGAAATAATTATAATGTACGATAAGAATAATAACGCCGCAACAAAAGCCTTTCTCCGTGTCTATATATAGCTGTGGGTGGTGCGGCGGAGACTACTACGCGTGGTGTGGCTGCAGGTACACTGGAATTATCGATGCCTTACCCGAGGGAGTGGCCTGTACCTGTGTGTCAGTGGTGCTCTTGTGTTCAGACCCATTATAAAAGAGACAAACCCTAAAAAAAACAGGAATTGATCATTACTGTTCTGCAATTTCCCTTTTATTTTATTTTTCTTATTTTTTAGCTACCTACACATCTGGAAAGATTATTTTGATACATGTCTTTTTTAATTAATCATTCTGGCGTAATCTCTGGTTAATTGAACAAATTTCCATTGATAATACAATCTGATGCTTTTCCTGATCATAATTAATTTGTCTCACTAATCTCGCAAAGCTTCCTGATCCAGTGGTGCGTAATCACACGTAATCTCGCCTTATTTAAACTTATCAGCAAAAAGCTAAAGCAAATATAATGGCAACGTCTCTAAGAAATATTAAATGCAGGAGTCGTGACCGCTTACCCTCCTTGCCTGACCTGTCTCACGTCCACCGAACATAACTATAAACCTGTACTTTAACCCAGCACCCCACCGCACGCCGCCACACACGTGGAGACATTCTGGCGCCAGTGTCTCCAGGAAGTCTACGAGTGTCAATACAGACGGTGCCCGAGACCCCCAGACCCGACTTTGCCATTTAGACAGGCCAGTTGTGTGCTGTGAAGAAATTACTAACAGAACGTAACATCAATACATGGAAAAAAAAAAAGAGCTACTTAATTTTAAATATTCGAAACAGAGTTTGCTTTAGTCTACGACATAAGATTATTTAAATTAAACATGTGCAGCCATCAAAATTGAATACGTATTAAACACTAACTTACCATTAAAATAAACACAATCCCTGTTGCATCTGACATATTCTTAACATCATCAGAACTTATCTTAAAATGTGATAAGAATAACCCCCTCACGACCTGCGCCATAAATTAAGCACTAACTTAATATTAACAGTAAAAAAAGACCAGAGAATGTAACACTCATAGCATCAGAACACATTGCTGTCTACCATCGCGTTATGCATTATCTCACTGAAAGGCAGCGCCACCAATGAAGTCAGAACCTCAAACCGTATTGATCACCGGGTCACTGGAGTCCTTCTGCATGTTTTCATAAGTCTCGTACACCTGCCTGCGCTTATTTTTTTCCCCACAACACAGGCACGCAGCAGACAGACAGGCGCCGGTCGTGTCGTGATGGCGGTGGATAAACAAAACGATGATACTAAAAAATTGGTTTCTTTCTGGTGTAATGCGAGGGCTGAACTTATAGGGCGGGTTGGCTAAAGGTGAACTGACAGGTAAATGCCAGATGGAAGGACTAGGTGTGGCTGCGGACTTGCCGGCTGAAAATGCAGGTGTTGCGTGGGGATGCAGGTGTTGTTAAAAGAATACTGGGAATGTTTCGGTGGCATCTCATGACAAAACAGCTGAAATGCTTTTTAGAAACTCGTGATTATCTTGTATAGAAATTAATCGAGTTTATTTAGAGAAGACAGCATCGCAACGGGACTTCGTAATAAAGTAATTGTTCGTAATAAAGTAATTGTTCTTATATAAAATACAGCAATATAAGTAATAATTTATCGCTAAAAAAAAATATAATACACAAAAAATAACATCTACTTTCCTCTCTTGCCCCTGTGACACTTATTTACGGCATTTTTTGAGGGTGGATGTGTAATAACTGTCCACCCCAAACACAATACTGTCTCACGCTCGCTGCAAGAAGCGTTTAATATCTCGAGTTTCTAATATCATCACCACATAAAAGCCGACTAAAATGACACAATCTCTCTCTCTCTCTCTCTCTCTCTCTCTCTCTCTCTCTCTCTCTCTCTCTCTCTCTCTCTCTCTCTCTCTCTCTCTCTCTCTCTCTCTCTCTCTCTCTCTCTCTCTCTCTCTCTCTCTCTCTCTCTCTCTCTCTCTCTCTCTCTCTCTCTCTCTCTCTCTCTCTCTCTCTCTCTCTCTCTCTCTCTCTCTCTCTCTCTCTCTCTCTCTCTCTCTCTCTCTCTCTCTCTCTCTCTCTCTCTCTCTCTCTCTCTCTCTCTCTCTCTCTCTCTCTCTCTCTCTTATATATCTCCCCTCCCTTCATCTCCCCCCCGTATCCCTCTAACTCCCTCTGACCTTCACGTCCTTCCATTCCTTCCGCCCGCCTTTTCCTCCGAATCTCTGCATGGAATCAATCCCTGTCTTGTGTCTTCGTATAGCACTGCAGAGTCTTTACATTTTTAGGACAATGGTTACATAATCGCGCCAGAGAGTAATGCGAGGAGATGATGTAAAAAAGAGTAAGGACTGGAACTTTTCCCTCATAAATCACAGATGGGGAAGAGAGGCAAGTTATGCCTTTGGGAACTCCTTAACCCGCTGCTGGGAAACGTTACGACACCATAACAATGTTGAATAGGAGACAGGAAGAGGAGCACGAGGAGGATAAAGAGAGGGGATAGTACGAGGATGCAACTTCCGAGATCTTATGAGAAAGTGTGGGCAAGCTTGTTTCTGGCGATGCAAAGGGGCAGAATAAACCTTTTAAGTCACTTTGCATAATGGAATGAGGAAGAAGGCGAGCCACGTGGAGGCAAGCGATAATTTTTTTCATTTACTTTCATCATGTTTTGTCTGGAGGCAAATCCCCCTCGTTCCCTTTTCCCTATCTACTCCCTTCTTCCCTCCCTTCCTCGATCCACGTGGCTGCAAACGATAATATTCATTTATTTTCACCATGCTTCGTCTGAAAGCGCATCTCCCTTTCCCCCTCCTCTCCTGTCTGCTACCTCCCTCCTTCCTTCTCTCCCTCCCTTTCTCCCTCCGTCCTGTGAAGTCTGGTGATAAGAGGGACGCGTGCTTATCCGGCAAAGTCCTGGCAATTTACTCTCATGCAAATTTGGATTCATGCTCGTTTCGGTTTATTTTTCCCTCCTCGGTGTCTCCTCCTTGACGGCGCTTTTTTGAGTGCGCGAGGAGCGGGAAATCTTTATTAATCTTGAGGGAACTTTCGCGCAAAGAAGAGCAACCAAATTAAGCAAGAATTTATCATGATGAGATGATGCATACATACATGCACGGTGCTCCTAACTTCTTCTTTCGTCTTATTTTTCACGATGTTCAAGTCAAGGCTGATAAAAAGAAAGCATGGGAAGAAAGGAGGGATGAGGTGAGAAGGAAGAAGTGGAGAGAGGAGAAAGGACTTGGAAAAGAAACTGCACAGGGAGGGGAGAGTAAATGCAGTATAGTGTAAGAGAAAAGATGGAAAAAAAAGAAGCAGAGAAAGTAGGAAAAATCCGAAGCGGAGGAGAGACAGTGGAAGTCCAATAAAGTAGGAGAAAGAGGAGGAAGAGGATAAGAGAGGATGCAAGTTGATATTAAACAGGAACAAATATTTAGGATTTAACTACGCGGTTTGTTTTAGCGGCACTACTACAATAACCAGAGGAGGACAGAGAAAGAAACATAGGGTATGGAGATGAGGAAGAAGTGGTGAGGGAAGAAAGGGAAGCGAGGAAGGAATCTGAGAAGGGGTGGACACGGAAAGCGCAGTAGGGTAGGGTAAGGTAGGGAAGGGAAGGAGAGGCAGGGAAGGCGAGGCAGGAAGACGGGAGGTGCAGTATAGCCAGACATAAGCACGTCTGGCCGCCACACTCCCGGCCCTCCCTATCCTTTATCCCTCCTCCCCTTCCCTCCACCACTCTTGGACACCCTCCCTCCCCCTGGGCCCCACTCACCCACCCGTGACCGACACCACAGTCACATGTTGTCTCGCTTCACGCTGTCTGGTGTGTATGCATATGTATGGAGGGTGTGTACACGTGTATACAGGTGAACTGTACTCACCCAACAACACCTGAGTATACCAAGGGCGTGGCAGCGATGAGGAACTGGAAAGTGATAAAAATATCCTATAGCTCTCTCTCTCTCTCTCTCTGCTTGACGTCTAAAATTTCCTCGAATTCGGCCCCGCCCCGCCTCTTTCCCCACCCTGGCCGCTCCCTCTCCGCCCACGCCCCTCCCAAACCCCCCGCCACGCCTGCCTGCATGGGAATCGATGTAGCCGCGCGGGTTGCATGACACAGGCGCCGGCTGAGGTCGAGAAGTCGGGAAGGTCTGCTTGTTTGCCTTGTGTTTGTTTGGGAGTGTCTGGGCTGGAGACTGGCAGATGGAAGGAGAGAGAATGGCGAGAGAGAGAGAGAGAGAGAGAGAGAGAGAGAGAGAGAGAGAGAGAGAGAGAGAGAGAGAGAGAGAGAGAGAGAGCGCACGTGTGTGTGTCATGGGGAAGCGATGATAGGTACTGGCAACAGTGTTCGTAGTGAGGAGGGTCGGGAGCCAAGATAGGGTGGCGCTACACAGGGACATTTACTGCTGTACGGCAGATGATTTACTGCGGAGACTCATGTGATGGCAGTGTCCGGCGCTCCTGGTCTGCGTGTTCCCCACATGCAATGCTGGTTAGTAGGTATTCGCGGGGCAGTAATATCTTCTACCCTCTTTGCGCTGCTTTTTTATAGCTCACAGCATCACGATTTGCACCACTAAAGGCTATTCCGACTCTCTCGAATTACATGAGTAGGAATATGGTATTACCTAATGCAAACACTTACTTACACGTCTGCAGGTAATTCGAGCGTTTAAATTGTAATGTTCTAGTGCGTCCATAAATACAATGTATATATATATACTGCGTCCGCATCATTTATGCATTTCATGATAGTTTAATACGAAGCCACAAATGATATAGGTATTCAAGTGTTAATCTCCAAGCATATGTGAAGTGACCCTGAGTTTCTGAAGACTGATGAGGGCTTAGAATCACAGACACTCAGCACGCAAACACTGCACGACACTGAAGGAAACGCTACTGACTGGCAACTTAATACAGTTTTACACTCGTACACACAAAAAAAAAATAAAATAAAAATAAATAAATAAAATAAATATGACGTTAGTTTTGTGAGCACTAAACTAATATAAACACACAAGCGAAGATTAAGTCAGCGCTTATTCTTCCTGGAAAGTTGACGTGTATGAGTGAAACATTATGCACAAGACGCAAGAAAAAGACTAAAATGTTAGGCGGAGAAAAAACAAAAAAATAAGCCTGTGATTTATGACTAGCAGCAAGACAATTAAGGCTCTGGTGGGAGTTAGTGAGGGAGATTAGACACCGAAGGAGGAATAAATCACAGAGAAATATTAAGAGCAATAAATACTGGCTTGGAGATTAGCAAGTTAGAAATTCTCGGCATAAACTTTAAAAATATATGGAAAAAAAGGAGAAGAGAGACTGTGAGGGAGTTAAAAGCACGTGGTTGTGATCAAAGGGTGTTCTAGTGTTGTTTAATTAGAAGTTCACCACAGATACGCTAGGAAGCTTCTCTCTCTCTCTCTTGCTACACGCACCCCCCCCCCCCAACACACACACACACTTCCTCTTACAGTTTATCATTCTACGCTGAAAATAGCTCCAAATGTTCATTAGTATAAAATGCATTCATATTAAGTAGTTTTCCTTGAACAATATGATGGTAGTTGTCAGGAATTTAACACAATCACAACAGAACTTTAAAAATGTGAAGAATTGTGAACATAAAGGATAACATTTCAATATTTTACAGTAGACTGCTCGATATCAAACTAAGCTGAAATAGATACATGAATAATATATAAAATGACTATATAGAGCCAACGAGTACTGACAAATGGCTAGGATTACCACTCAATTTATCACTTAAATGTGTGTGTGTGTGTGTGTGTGTGTGTGTGTGTGTGTGTGTGTGTGTGTTATATAAAAGAAACGAAAATTTAAACGAAATGGGCTGTGTATATTTACAGAAAAATAAAGATCATAATAAATCATATAATTTCGCTCATGCTACCCAAACCAAACACACACACACACACACACACACACACACACACACACAACCATTACCAATAAAGCACATTAAACTAGGTCACATTATAAGCCAACTCACACACAAATCAAGCTTCTAATTACCTGACAGCTCACCTGACGTAATACCTGACCCACAAACCTGTAATTAACAACCAAGAACACAAACACTGCGAGAGATGAAAAGACGAAAAAAAAAAAAAATAGGAAATATAATAACACCAATGGCGGATACACACACAGGAATACATAAGAGAAGTAACAAACCGGTGCAGAAGGAATGAATAAGGAAATACTGGTGAGAATACTGGTTAGAAGAAATGGAGGAAAGGATAATAATGGGGAAAATGATGGACGTGGAACATTATGCAAAGAAAGTGGTCGGATATTCCGTAAAATAGGACGCACTTCAGGAGGAGTTGGAGGAGATGGACGAGGATGAGATGCACGAGGAGGAGAAAGAAAACCAGGAGGAGGAAGAGGAAAAAGAAGAGGAGGAGGAGGAGGAAAGGAAATGAGAGCAAAGTATATATAAATAAGGAAGAGAGAAATTTCGCAAGATAACTCATCCACTGAAGTGATTAAAAAGATATACTATTTTCCAAGACTGCAAATAAATCATTGTATATTACGAGGAAAGGTTACGTTGAGGAATTTCTTTTCGTCTCTCTCTCTCTCTCTCTCTCTCTCTCTCTCTCTCTCTCTCTCTCTCTCTCTCTCTCTCTCTCTCTCTCTCTCTCTCTCTCTCTCTCTCTCTCTCTCTCTCTCTCTCTCTCTCTCTCTCTCTCTCTCTCTCTCTCTCTCTCTCTCTCTCTCTCTCTCTCTCTCTCTCTCTCTCTCTCTCTCTCTCTCTCTCTCTCTCTCTCTCTCTCTCTCTCTCTCTCTCTCTCTCTCTCTCTCTCTCTCTCTCTCTCTCTCTCTCTCTCTCTCTCTCTCTCTCTCTCTGCCCTGGAACCACTGCTGATCAGGTTGCCGTCAACATAGAAGACTGGCAAAGACTGTCACAAGATCTCCGGGATTCACAATAAAGAGGACAGATTCTGCGATCAGCGGCGTAATTCCTGGATTGGCAAAGTGTCCACAAGGGATACATTGAAAAGCTTTGTTTACGTGCGTTATCAAGGTGGCGCAATCAATACAAAATACTAAACAGTTATTAGTTGTTCGAGATTGTTAGAATTCTGCTCTATGGTCTAGAAAATTATGATGGAAATAGGTGGTATAACACTTTCATAAAAAGCATCCGATCACGTATCACGCAACGTTTTTTTGTCACAGATATTGAAAAATTAAAATGGTTCCCGTAAATGTATGGAGTGGAAAGCATTTCACGCGAGAGGTGAATTCTATAAACAGACGTGGCACATTTCTAACTATTTGTTTTACAGGCAATTTATAAAATGACCCAACATCACAGAATCACATTTTTCATCAGCACATAGAAATAATGATTGATTCAGCGCATTAACGTGAAAAATAAAATAAAATATACGTGCACATCAAGATAGTATTTTCCTATAAAGGCTAGAAAGAACTGCGGTAACAAAATATCCAACACACAACAGTTAAAATGTAACCAACGCAAATACCTGTGTTCGTATTTATCTAACTTTGAGAGACAGAGAGAGAGAGAGAGAGAGAGAGAGAGAGAGAGAGAGAGAGAGAGAGAGCGAATAACCTGATGACTTTCGGCAAAATCTCAGCAAATTTCATTCTAAATTTTGTGAAATTACAAGTCAAGATATGAAACAAAAGAAACTCACGTACACCTCGTTACTTGCGCTGAGAATTGCTAACTTTTATCTTATTATCTATTATTGCTGGAGAAATTACGTGGTCTTAAATCATATCGAAGTGTAAATACATCAGTTAATAACAAAGATTCATCTGTCTTTCTATAATGTACTTTAAATCTCTCTCTCTCTCTCTCTCTCTCTCTCTCTCTCTCTCTCTCTCTCTCTCTCTCTCTCTCTCTCTCTCTCTCTCTCTCTCTCTCTCTCTCTCTCTCTCTCTCTCTCTCTCTCTCTCTCTCTCTCTCCATAATTTGAGCCATCCCAACACACTTTATCCACTTTTCTTCCACACAATGCCGTCATAATTTTCCTCCATCACTCTCGTTGCAATCATCGTCCGTCACCAGTTCTCTCCTTCCTCTCTCCATTTTTTTCCTGTACTGTTACGTTATTTTCACTTTTTCATGCACTTTTTCTTTCTGTACCAGCCAATGCCTCTCTCGGTTTATATATATTTTTTTCTCTATTGTTTTAGACCAGAACGTGTTTTTCCCTTTGTTCCTCTTTCTTTTTCCTCTTGTTGCTTGTTCTCTCCTTTTTTTTCACGTACTGTTATTCTTTCTTCTTCTTCTTCTTCTTCTTCTTATCTCCCTTCTAATCCTCATCTTATTCTTTCTTCTACCCTTCTAACTCTTCCTCATCCTCCAGTTCTTCTTACTCCTCCTTCTTTCTCCATCCCTCCTGCCTCTCTCGCGCCTCGTCCTCCTCCTCTCTTCCCGCCACCTGCTTCCCCCCATCCTCTCTTCCTGTCTATTAATACACACCAGGAGGGAACAGTCCGCCTTCTGAGAACAATGTCTTCTCCGCTTATACCCGAGATGTAATTTCTGCTGCTGCCTCTTGGTCTTGCGGTCTCGTGGAGGAAAGCCATGGAGGGAAGGGAGGGAGGGAGGGAGAATGTAGGAAAGGGGATGCACTGGTGAAGGGATATAGAAGATGGTATGGAAGGTATGAGAATGGTAGGATGCAGGGAAACGGTTCGGCTTTTGTGTTATTAACTCTTGCATGCCTTTCTGTATATTAAGGGAAGTGTGTGTGTGTGTGTGTGTGTGTGTGTGTGTGTGTGTGTGTGTGTGTGTGTGGGTAGATGTGTGTGTGTGTGTTGGATTGGTCAGTGAATGATGTGATAATACTGACTGGCAGCATTGAGATGCACGTGAACTTGGTAAATTAACTTAGTACACATCCACCCAGTCGTCCATTCACCGCTCCAGCTACACACGCCTACAAAGAAAACAGTTACTTGTACAAAAATTTAGACAGAAGCTCAAATTTTAATAAAGGGAGTGCTTTTCGCTCTTCTCCTCCTCCTATGTCTGTTTGTTCGTAAACATTTCAACGTCCGCTGATCCCCGACCTTTGTTTTCCCTCAACTTACTCACCGTGTTTGTCTCTTTCCTCTCCTCTTGCCTCTTTCCTTGTTTTCAGGCAATGTCATTATCATCTCCTTCCCTTTTTTTCCTCTCCTCCTTTCTCTTTCCTTCTTTTCCTTACTAGGTTTGTTAACTCTCTCTCTCTCTCTCTCTCTCTCTCTCTCTCTCTCTCTCTCTCTCTCTCTCTCTCTCTCTCTCTCTCTCTCTCTCTCTCTCTCTCTCTCTCTTTAAACTTTCCCTTCAAGGTACATTCACTTCTTTACTTCTTTGTTAGCGTCTCTCTTCTTTGTCTGATTACCTGTGCTCTCTCTTTGTCCAAGTTTCTCTCTCTCTCTCTCTCTCTCTCTCTCTCTCTCTCTCTCTCTCTCTCTCTCTCTCTCTCTCTCTCTCTCTCTCTCTCTCTCTCTCTCTCTCTCTCTCTCTCTCTCTCTCTCTCTCTCTCTCTCTCTCTCTCTCTCTCTCTCTCTCTCTCTCTCTCTCTCTCTCTCTCTCTCTCTCTCTCTCTCTCTCTCTCTCTCTCTCTCTCTCTCTCTCTCTCTCTCTCTCTCTCTCTCTCTCTCTCTCTCTCTCTCTCTCTGGTCCCATGTGTGTTAACATTTCCCAGCTCTCTTGTTTTCATCTATCTGTCTATTATCATCTACTCGCTTCCTAATCTCGCAGTATATCTATTGCACATTTCCCTCGTGCGAGATTGTAAGTTCACTGAGGACATTACTTTTAGGCTTAACAGTTTCCCCCCATAAAAATAACACGAATTATATGGAAAAGTGGGACAGTACTCAGAGAAAATATATGTCCCATTCCACCTTTTTTTTCCCCCTAGGCAACATAGAGTGGGGAGGGAAAAAAGTGGCGGATCTGCCCCAACCATTAGCTTAGCGTCCGAATTGCCTCTCGCTGTGTTCACAACTTCTGGTTCTCCTTCACTTCTGTCTCATAATTCCTGGCGTTCTGTGTAAGTCTCCCTCTCAAATCCCGGTATTAACTCTGCTTTTCCAAGGTTTATATATTATTTACTAAAGCGCTTTTTTTTTTTTGTCTCTCTCTCTTTCTCTCTCGTAATTCTTGCTTCTATTTCTGATATCACAATTGCTGTTTATTTCTGGCCTTCTCTAATGGCTTGTCTTACCTTATTTGATTTATATTTTACTGTTTTATTGACTACCACGTTTTTCTGAGTGATTCTTATTTATTTTAATACGATGATTATATATTTCTGACTTCTTGTGATATTTTTTTTTTTTTTGTGTTGGTATATCATGTCTGGTGTTATTCTATTTGGTAGCACGATTTTTTTACGCCATTCTTACTTCTCTTTCCAATCCCACATTTGTTAACTTGTTATTTGGTAGTCGTACATTCAACCATTTCCTGTTTTGTATTATTCATTAGTGTATTTTTACCTGCTGCAGTATTTTTGCTTCGCTTTCCACAACCACAACTGTCGCACGGTTCTGACTTTCTTTCACACTTAATTGATTTCTTGTTTGCATCTCATTTCTTTTACATTTTATTTATTCATTATCTATCCCCTGGTATTTTTAACTTTCCTTTCCAAGACGAGGTTTACTATAAAATCTGACCTTCTCTTAGACTTCATAATTAATTATTCACCAGATTTGCTTTGTTCCTCCTTAACTTTATTATTGATCAATTAAAGTTTTGCTCGACACGGTCTCGGAAACACGGAAGTACTGCCAACAGGGAAAGCCGTGGAAGGTGATGCAGTACCAAGGAAGGACCAGAAATGAGGTACAAAGTCCGCCAAAGTAAAAGATGAAATTAATTTGTGAAAATGTCCCACCAACCTGTTAACCGACTGGCTGGCCACAATTTGGGGCTGGTATTCCTTTTCTCCGCCTCTCCAGGGAAGCCATTTAACTGCCAGTTCGGTAATACAGTCTATGCTTTTTTGTGGGGATTCGTTTGACAAATGTAATGCGATGTGGGCCGCCATGGAAGCAAAATGCGGTACGATAGTTTGGGAGACGCGAGAGAAAATCAATGGCGGAGGCGAGTCGTGCGCCTGGCAACGGGACCCACGCGCTGCGGCTAGAATACTTGTTTAAGTTTCCCACCGCAAAAGTTTAATGAAAAATGTATTTAAGGGAGAAAATAATGGAAATAGAATAAAGTAACGTAATTCTTAGATAATGATGAGAGTAGCAGACAATGGTTATAAAAAAGCAGGACTGAAACCCCACACAAAGACTGGAATCTAAAACACGCTTTAATTTGTCAAAAATAACGAGAAAATTACCTGACCTGATGAATAAAAAGAACTAAAAAGGATAAAACAAGGCATGGCTCTTATTCATTCAGCTCTTACTTCTCCTTCCCTTTGAGTAATTACAACGACTAATGAAGAGCTACAGGATACGATTAGCAAGAACGCACGGAGACTCCCACAAGATGCTCAAAGAAACGTCAGGCAGAACAGTGTGTGTGTGTGTGTGTGTGTGTGTGTGTGTGTGTGTGTGTGTGTGTGTGTGTGTGTGTGTGTATCAGCATCAGCATTCATTGTTTCTCTCTTTAGCAAATTTTACCTCTCGTTACCTCCATTTCTTTGTCCCTGTGTCTGTGTCTGTCTTTCCTCTCCCTCCCTCCCTCTCTTCTTTCTCTCTCCCTTTGTTTCTCCCTTCACACCTTTTGTTTACTTGCCCCAGAGAAATAGGAATAACCTGCACGTTTCCTAAAATTACATACACGTAGGAAATGTTTCTTTTTACGTAGCTATTTTGTATTTGTACTGTGCATGTGAGTGTGTGTGTGTGTGCACGCATGTGGCGAAAACTTCCGAAAAAAATTATTGGACGCCATAAAAAAAAAAGTATATATCGAACAATCTAAACAACATTAAAATCCATCACTGACGTTCCCATCATCAAAAGCAAGGAGGAAGTAATAACAAGTTGAAAAGGAAAATTATAAGATACAAAATTAACAAAATACCAACAAAATATTAAACATTCAAAGTATAAGGAGAAGAGAGTTGAAGAGAATAGCAACCCAAACGCACGCCATCAGAATCTCTCTCTCTCTCTCTCTCTCTCTCTCTCTCTCTCTCTCTCTCTCTCTCTCTCTCTCTCTCTCTCTCTCTCTCTCTCTGGATAATGGTATCGTCTTGCTTGACTATTACAACCATTAGCAGAGTGAAGTTGAAATGAATGTTGAAGGCAGGGAGGCTTGCTTGTCCCAGGAAGGCGGAAGGGAAGGAGAGAGTGGGGCGGGGCGGTGGGGGGAGGGAGGGAAAGGAGGGAGGCGAGGCAGGAAGGGAGGCTGAAATGATGGCAGGCAGCGGTTGGGAGAGGAAAAAGGCTAGACATTCAGAGGATGCAGGGAGCAAGGAAAATAGCAAAAATGGTGGAAAAGAACGAAAGAAAAAGAAAAACAGAAAATACTCATGTGACTAGAGAGAGAGAGAGAGAGAGAGAGAGAGAGAGAGAGAGACAACAGGGAAAATTGTTGCGAAGTCAAGGAGAGGGTAAGAAGCAAAATAATTATATTAGAAACGCATGACATTGGAGGACGAGGAGGAGGAGAAAGAGAAAGAGAAGACAAAAAGAAAAGAAAGAATAAGTGAAGGAAGTGACGAGAGGAAACTGGAGTAGGAGCGAGGGATGGAGGGAAGGAAAGGAGAGAGGGAAGAGGAAGCCCTAAGAAACAGGAGGGGGAAATACTGAAAAATGCGAAAAGAGGAAGTAGAGGAAGAAAAATAATTCACAAAAAAGGGAAAAAAAAAAGAAGCACAGGCGAAACACATAATACATCC
This sequence comes from Scylla paramamosain, assembly GCF_035594125.1. Lineage (NCBI taxonomy): Eukaryota > Metazoa > Arthropoda > Malacostraca > Decapoda > Portunidae > Scylla > Scylla paramamosain. The sequence goes on from NC_087178.1 coordinate 20,070,360, forward strand.
TTTGAAATAGTTCATTGCCTCCAAACCTTTCACTACTAATTAATAACTCCACCTTTCAACTTTACCTCAATTTCTCAACTTTTATTAATGCGAGTGTGTACGAGTTTGTATGCTAAGTTAGTGTTTGAATGTAGGCAGTAGATAAGTGTAATATTCAAGTAATGTCCGTGAGTATATGTGACTTGTCCGTGAGTATATGTGTAAGTGTGTATGTGTGTGTGTATGTGTGTATTCACAGCGCACATCGCCACTCTGGGCTAATAAAAACATCTCGGTTCTTTTAAACACACGACGTCATGTCCTCGTCATTTCCTCTGGCACGCGTGGACTTTACGAGAACGAGAGCAAGAGAGAGAGAGAGAGAGAGAGAGAGAGAGAGAGAGAGAGAGAGAGAGAGAGAGACTCCGTTAAACCAGTTATTCAGTATTGAACTTCCCACCGCCACGTGTTTTGTCATAATTGGATTTGGTCTTTCCCTCCCCCCAAAAAAAAGTGTGAGAAAGAAAAAAGTCACTACTGTTACCGATAATTTGACAAAAAAAAAATCTTGTCTGTCATTTTCTCTCTCTCTCTCTCTCTCTCTCTCTCTCTCTCTCTCTCTCTCTCTCTCTCTCTCTCTCTCTCTCTCTCTCTCTCTCTCTCTCTCTCTCTCTCTCTCTCTCTCTCTCTCTCTCTCTCTCTCTCTCTCTCTCTCTCTCTCTCTCTCTCTCTCTCTCTCTCTCTCTCTCTCTCTCTCTCTCTCTCTCTCTCTCTCTCTCTCTCTCTCTCTCTCTCTCTCTCTCTCTCTCTCTCTCTCTCTCTCTCTCTCTCTCTCTCTCTCTCTCTCTCTCTCTCTCTCTCTCTCTCTCTCTCTCTCTCTCCCTGTTTATGACGCCCTGCTTCTCATTTCTACGCGGTGCCACTCAAGCCAGCGTGAGGAGCTGTGTGTGTTTAAGAGTCCATGCATGAATAGGCGTTGAGCTCAGGGCTTCGCGAGACACATCACGCCCGCACCATGAAGGTTGCTAGTGCGCTGCGCCACGGTCACCGTCAACACTGCGCGGTGGAGTGCGTCAAGAGAGTCATGTTCCGTAGGGCAATTCTCTGATAGTGGAAGATTAGCTAGATGTTACTGCTGTTTCTACTATTACTGCTGCTGTTACTGCTACCCTACTACTACTACTATTACTACTACTACTGTTCCTTCTCCTCCTCCTCATCATCGTCCTACTACTACTACTACTACTCGTACTACCACTGTTCAGCTACTACTACCGCTACCACTACTGTTCAATTACTGCTACCGCTGCTGCTGCTCCTCCTCCTCCTCCTCCTACCACCAGCACCACCACCATTACCACTACTGCTACTACCACTTTCTTCACACATCTTTTTTTCACAACCAGCACCAAAATGTCAATCTATCAATAAATTCTCGCTCACATAACAAAAGGCACTTCTACATTTAGCTTTACAGGCAAGCGATATTTGTTCGCTGATTGGCTGACGTGTTCTGATAGGAGGCGGGTGATTGGCTCACTAACGAAGGCGATGATTGGTTCCCAAGAGTCGTTTGTCCCCGGTGAGAAGAGTTAACGAGTGAGTGCAGAACCTGAGCGCATTCTGCTAACGGTGACTTGGGGGAGACTTCATGCAGGGAAATAAAGGAATGGGTGTCTGATTAGCGTCTGGGGAAATGAGTTCGTTATATTGTTCTAGATCTCTCTCTCTCTCTCTCTCTCTCTCTCTCTCTCTCTCTCTCTCTCTCTCTCTCTCTCTCTCTCTCTCTCTCTCTCTCTCTCTCTCTCTCTCTCTCTCTCGTCTCTCTCTTTAATCGATACAGTGGCGGTCAACTCCCAAATGACTCACTTATAGCCTTACCCAAAAGGAAGGAAGGGGACAGGTGAAGGAGGAAACAGAGGGAGGAGAGGGAAAGGGGAGTTGCAAGGAAAGAGGGGTGAAAGAAAAGCCGATCAGAGGATTGGAGGAAAGAGGAAACATGGGTGGAGGAAACTGGAAGAAGGAAGGGTGCAGGGAAACCGGAGAAATGAGAGGGAGTGATAGCGGGAGGGAGGGAGGGAGAGTGATGGAGGAAATAAGGGTTGGGTTGGGTTAGAAGGGAAGGGGAGGAGAGGGGAGGGGAGGAGAGGGGAGGGGAAGGAAGGGAAGGGAAGGGTCGGGTGACTAGACATGGAAACATGGGAAATTTTTTTTTTCTTTTCAATTTTTTTTTTTTTATTAAATTTAGCTGTATGTGCATGTGGATACCATACGTTTGTTTCCATGTGTGTGTGTGTGTGTGTGTGTGTGTGTGTGTGTGTGTGCGCCATTCTTTTCATGGCTATATGAAAGCTTCCAGTAAAAAAAAAAAAACGTAAATTTGACCATAAATACATCCACACACAAAAAAAAACACAAAACGTACGAATATTCAAGGAAAAATGCCTTGTATAGTTTGAACATCAATAGTAAAATCGGGTTACGGATTACTTTCTTCCTTAAATTTCGCTTTTATATTTCCAAACATTTCACTCTCTCTCCTTCTCTCCCCGGTATTTCTCTACTTCTTGTCTTCTCCCCTCCTATATACTTCTTTTATTGCCCAGTAAAAGGAAGTAACGAAAGGGAGACCGTTAAGGGAAAGGAGGATGGGAAGGAGCGAAGAAGGGAGGAGGAAGATGCCGGGAGAGGAACAGAAAAAGGGAGGAAGGAGCGAACAGGAATAGGAGAGAGAGGAAAAAAGGAAGGGCAGTTGCATGAAAAGAAAGAAGAGTAGAAGAGAATGAAGGGCAGAGAAATGAACAGAGAAAAACAAAGGAGTGAAGGGAAGAAGAACGAAAGGAAAGATGCAGTGGAAGAGAGAGGAACAGGAAAAGAAAGGCAAGGAGTGAAAAAAGAATGGTGGAAGGAGGGTGGGACAGGTGAGGAGAAAAGATAGGGAAGGAGGGACCCTCGGCGGCTTCCTTGGTCACGTAGAGCAGCAGGTAAGGGAAAGCGGGGAGGAGGAAAGATGGGAGGTAGACTCAGGGGGAAAGGTAATGACTCACAGGGGAAGCGGGAGAGAGGGAGAGGACGAGAGAGGGAGGGGAAATGAGGGGTAATAGCAGGGCAAAGGGAAAAGGCTGAGATGGCAAGGGGAGGAAACCGAGGGAAAGGAAAACAGGTAATGAATTATTCAATAGGTGAATTACTTCCGGCGGCACGTGGGTGGAGACAGACAGACAGAGAGAGAGAGAGAGAGAGAGAGAGAGAGAGAGAGAGAGAGAGAGAGAGAGAGAGAGAGAGAGAGAGGGTGTTAATCTCATTACTGCAACAAGAAACGTCATGTCACCGTCCCTCCCTCCCTCCATCATGCACTTTCCTCCCTCACTCACTCACTCCCTCCCTCCCTCCATCATGCACTTTCCTCCCTCACTCCCTCTTTCCCTCCCCCATCCCTAGCTACCACCATCATGCATCTCCCTCCCTCTCTCCGTCCCTTTCTCCGCACACTTGCAAGCACCAGTCAAACACCACGCCAGAGAGAGAGAGAGAGAGAGAGAGAGAGAGAGAGAGAGAGAGAGAGAGAGAGAGACACGCAAGCACAGAAGAATTCGAAAGTCTGTTTACCGGAAGTTGCGGGTGTTGGGGTGGGAGGGAGGAGAGATGGAGGGAGAGGAGGAGTGGGGGAGGAGCAATGGGAGGAATGGGGGGAGGAGGAGGAGGAGGAGGAGGAGGGGGAGGAAAAGTTCGCCTTAACGGGGTCCAAGGAGATGAGTCATATCACGTTTGCGCAGCGTTACCAACACCCGCAAACGTTCGCAAGGCGGGAATCAACGTTACTAATGACAGGAATCTCGCTATTGGTGGCCGCCTGCGTGTCTGTCCGTGTGTCTGTCTGTCTTCCCGGGAGGGCTGTCAGTCTTGCACGAGCGCCGGTGTGACGGACAGTATTGCCAGCGTGAGGTATGACCGCGGATTGACAGGCGCGAGGGGGCGTGGTGAGGTGCGGGAGTGGTAACGCTGCATCGCCTCAATAACCAGACCAAACTATGACGTGTAGCGTTGGCAGACAGACAGACAGACAGAGAGAGGTAGATCGGTAGATGCTCTCTCTCTCTCTCTCTCTCTCTCTCTCTCTCTCTCTCTCTCTCTCTCTCTCTCTCTGCTCCTACAATCTCCACCACCTCTCGCCCTATTACTTCTTAAAATAACCACCTCACATTATAGCAGAATAACAAAAATAGAACATCAATAACCAATTAACAAGCAGATAGGACACAGACAGACAGACGGACAGACAGACAGGCAGGCAGACTAGGTAAAGTGGAAGGGACGACGAGACACAGGGGGGTGAGAGAGAGAGAGAGAGAGAGAGAGAGAGAGAGAGAGAGAGAGAGAGAGAGAGAGAGGGGATAACTTGGTGCTGACGATGGGAGACACGCAGGTAACAAAGAGAATGGGAGAGGGAGAGAGGGATGGAGGGACAGGTAGGAGGGAGGGAGGGAGTGGCAGGTATAGAGGGACAGGTAGGAGGGAGGGAGGGAGTGGCAGGTATAGAGTAAAAGATAGTGAAGGCTGGAAGGTAAGGAGGGGGTGGAGGGGGAGGGAAGGAACGGATGGGAGAAAGGGAGGGAAGAGAGAGAGGAAGGTAAGAAGGGAGGAAGGTAGGGAGGGACAGGCAAGGTTAATTAACATGCAGTTCACAGTCACGCCAGTCCAGCGATAAATTAAACACTCGCTAAAAAAAATAGCTTTTCCGTCAACATTAACGTCAAACGAGCAAACATTTCCTTCCTTATTTTCTTGTATATTTAATGATGTCGAAAACTCGTATCACCTGAAAAAAAAATCGAAAAAAGGTGAAAATTTTATCAAGGCTATTTTTAACTTGATAGAAATAGACTGCAGAAAATAAGCAGAAATTGCAGCGATGGTGATGATAGTGGTGATGTTGGAAGTGGTGGTGCTGGCTGTAGTGTTGATAATGCTAGTCTCTTATTATTCTCATTCTTATCATTATTATTATTTTTGTTCTGCGATGCCACTGCATGAGACAAACCTTTAGTTACGTAAATATTTAAGAAGGACCTGACGCGTGTTTGGGAGATCGATGGAGGAGTATTGAGTAGCGGTGTGTGTGACATCACTAGCAATATGCAAAGTATATTGAAGTACAGTAAAACAAAGCAGGCTTCCAAAATAGTAGAATCAATACCTGACTTATTGGGGTTGAGTGAGTGCAAGCAAAGAACATACACGAAGGTAGGGAGGAGGGAAGAACACGAAGGAAGGAAGGGAGACTATCACGAGCTTCACTCAAATGCTGCACGATGCAACCACGACAAGACAAACGAGGTAAGCACCCTCACGATGCGGGTCATGAGCGCCAAATGACAGGCTCTTTGATGACCAAATTTGCATTGGTGTTATTAGCGTCCGCCATGAGAGGCAGCGAGGCGAGGATGGCGGCGATCAAGATGAGTCAGATCGATTTGTTGATGATATTCAGCGGACACGCAACGAGAGAGAGAGAGAGAGAGAGAGAGAGAGAGAGAGAGAGAGAGAGAGAGAGAGAGAGAGAGAGAGAGAGAGAGAGAGAGAGAGAGAGAGAGAGAGAGAGGGCAAATAACTACTGTGTATTATACTTGAAAATTAAAAACACGCCTGAGGGAAGAGCGAAACTGCACATGTTTGAGTTTCATTAAATATCTTATAAGTTACCACCTCGTATATCTTCACAGGATATTCACTTGATAATACCGATATGCTTTACGTGAACTATTTACTTGTCGCTTGAAAATCCTGAACAACTTATCACGGGTTTTCTCTAGATAACTTTGGAACCTGCTACATCCACCTTTGAGAGAAATAAATAAATAAATAAAGTAAAATAAATAGATAAATAAATAAATAAATGTGATCAGTATTCGATAAGATAAGCGTTATAGGTTGTATACTCTAATATCGGAATTTATGAGAGAAATAAATAAATAAATAAAGTAAAATAAATAGATAAATAAATAAATAAATGTGATCAGTATTCGATAAGATAAGCGTTATAGGTTGTATACTCTAATATCGGATAATATCGGAATTTATGAGAGAAATAAATAAATAAATAAAGTAAAATAAATAGATAAATAAATAAATAAATGTGATCAGTATTCGATAAGATAAGCGTTATAGGTTGTATACTCTAATATCGGAATTTATGAACAAAATTTTTAAGTCTCAAAATTTTAAGATTTGTTTGTAGCTCGAAACTTCAAATTGTTTTTATCATTTTTATTTTCACGCATTTTTTTTTTCATTCAAGACATTGCGATAATTATTACACCGGGTCTTTTTAATATCACAGTTATCATCCGAGCAAAAGATTTATTCCATTGCTTTTGGGCTGAAATTTATTCACATTTTTCGAAGCACTGAATAATTTTGCAAAGTTTTATTTGGTGAATAAAATAATTAACGATTTACTCAAAGAACATCACTTTCATGCAGTTTTATGTTCACACCTGAATCATTAGAACCGAGATCTAATAAAATATGAAAAAATATCCGAAAGCAATTCACAAACGCAATATTCCTACGGACAGATTCGTTTCACGTCCAGCTGCTGACATGAATGTGAGAAGCAACGCAATGCAAGGTGAGGAAAAGTGCTCACCAATCCGCACTGATCTTCAAAGTATCAGGCGACCTACATTCCCACCGCAAAATTGTACACGGTGCCGAGGACACTGCGACGGAAAGGGGGAGAGAGAGAGAGAGAGAGAGAGAGAGAGAGAGAGAGAGAGTCATTCATCTTCATTTACGAACCACTTCCCTCTACACACCTTCCCCTTCACCACGCATCCCTTTATCCGTCTTCCACAGCACATTAACTTCCCCCTCAGATATCAAACATTTGTATTCATTTACTTACCACAGTAGTAGTGTTTTAATTACGGTACGATTAGAGATTCTTTACCTCTCGCTTCATTTGCCTACTTCACGTATTCCAGGTAGTTGCTGGACCACAGACGTGAAATGCATTACCTGAATAATGGAATATTAAAGGTAAACTGAAAGCAGATACGGACTTTGTCACAGTAACGCATTTTTCTTCTGACGAGTGTTATCAATGAGAAAAAGTAGTACTGACAGAGTATTTCCAATGAATGAAACTGTGAAAAAAGACAAAACACAATTCCTCGTCAGGTTGAGACGATAAAAAGAGGCAGAAAGTAAAAACACAACAGTTGGAGCGTTGGAGGCAGCCAGCACGTCCTCCTCCCAGTGTTCAGGCCTCGTCCTCCTCCTGTCCACTTGTCCCCACACAGTAACGTGACTCCTTATGTGGCAGGGAGGGAGGAAGGGTCACCACCACGAGCCACACTGGCACATAACACACGGGACAATAATAGCTAAGTTACAGAGGCTTCACAATAGTAATGTCGACCTATGAAGCACAGTGGCATAACTCCCTTCTACTTCTGCCTCTCGATCGCCGCCAAGTCGGATTTTCGTAACCGCGTTCAAAAGATGAGGGAATTATTATGACGTGACAGACAATGCCTTCTGCTTCTTGAGCGTGACTGGAAGGCCTGGGCGTGGCTCAGAGGGGTTGGGGTCAGCCACGCGGCAGGGTAAAGGCGGAATTTGCATAATAAAACGAGTAGAGGAATGCGATCAAAGACACGAAGATGAGGCCTATGTAGATATATCTCTTGAGCCTTAAGAGGGCCTCATTTGTCCGTGTTATGTAAGGGATCGCTTTGAAATTGTAAGTGTAAGTCGCTTTTGTATAACTGAGGAAGGATGAGTGGAAGAATGGGTGGCGGGAAATGATGGGTCGTTGTGTGGAGGATGGGTGTGAATGAGCGAATGAACAGGTACTTACAATGCACAGAAAAAATAAGGATTACGTTAGGTCAGGTAAAGAAATGTTGAGTTAGGTACAGTACGATTGTGAATGGAAACAGTACAAGATTAAAACACATAGAAAAGCAATGAAAGGATAAGGGGCACGTTGAGACAAATAATGAATCTTGGGAGTTGGTGATTTGGTGAATGGTAATCTTAATGACCTCCAGCTCACGTCCCGCATCTCAAATTACACTTACTGTTTTCTCCCTTTTCTTTCATTTTCTTAAGCTCCTGGCACAGTTTCGTCTACGTTTCGTTACCTGTTACACTGCATTTATCATACTTTCTTCCTTTTTCTATCATTTTGTACTTTTTTCTCCCTTTTCACTCAAGTTTTCTTACATACAGTTTCTTAAGTATACCCGAACCTGTTCTTCCTCTCCCTCCCGTTTTCTGTTTCCTCCTCTCCTTAACATCCTCACGATCAGGTTCTGGTTCTTAACATCTCAAATGAACTCTGAATATTATGTGAATTATTATAAGTATTTCACGTGTTTTCAGTTCAGGAGTTCAGTTGTTCTTCAGTGTTGACTTGGGGAGCAGTCAACCCGCACTGCACTTTCTTTCATTCCTTTCTTTTCCTTCTTTTCTCTATCAAAGGAAACACTCGTGATTAATCTTTTATGGGCGGTGTCTTCTCAAGGAGGTGAATGTTCCCTGGATTCAGGTTTGCTTTCTCTTCCGTCTCTCTCTTTCTCTCTCTCTCTCTCTCTCTCTCTCTCTCTCTCTCTCTCTCTCTCTCTTCGTAATGTGTGTGCATGAGAGAGAGAGAGAGAGAGAGAGAGAGAGAGAGAGAGAGAGAGAGAGAGAAAGAGAGAGTGCACGCAGTAGGAGTAGCAGTAGCAGCAGCAGCAGCAGCAGCAGCGCCACCGAAGCAGGAAAGTGACCGTCAGGCCTCAAATGGCAAGACCGTGGTGTATCGCGGCTCGATCCTGCGGTCAAGGGCGTCAGGCGGAGAGGAGGGAGGGCGGGGAAGGAGAGGAGAGGGGGAGGAGAAGAGGGAGGCGTGAGACGGAGAGATGAGGGAGGGAGCGAGGCGTGAGATAGGGAGGGACACGGGAGGGACACGGGGAAGGAAGCGGAAGAAAGCAGGTAAAAATTACTTTGCCAGTGAAGCAAATTTAATAAAAATTATTACAGCGACAATGGAACTTAGCGTGATGCAGGTCTGTATATGAAAAAAAACGTTCTTAAATACTAAATACATGCCCCGTGCACAAGTTTTCTTTTATTTTCTTTGCTTTTTTTTTTTACGTGTGTGTGTAATTCACCCACGGTCTTAAGAATCACGTGCTGTACTCGTCATCACCGGCTATTATGCTTCCAAGTTGTGTGTGTGTGTGTGTGTTATGCTGCAGTGGAATTTAACTAAGATTGACTCCACGCATGCAAAATATAAAAATGCTGAGGCTACGTAAAACACTGAACATTTTTGTGAGAGAGAGAGAGAGAGAGAGAGAGAGAGAGAGAGAGAGAGAGAGAGAGAGAGAGAGAGAGAGAGAGAGAGAGAGAGAGAGAGAGAGAGAGAGAGAGAGAGAGAGAGAGAGAGAATATGGATTTCCGGGGCTCCTAGGATGGAAGAACTAACAATGTCTACGTCCAACTTATGTATGTATGTGTGTGTATGTAGGTATGTACGTGTGGGTGAGGCAAGCGGGAGGTTACGTCACGGCAGTAATGGGTGTCTTCCGCTGGGCACACGCTAGATCTGTGTGTACGTACAAATAGAAGGGGATTCTCGTCCTTAATGACATATACCTTCCGTGCTCACCTCCGCTGCGTGCCTACCTGAACGAGACGTGCTTCTTCCTCAAATTTCCCTCACTGTCTTATATATATATTTATTTTCTACCTTCCACTTTACTTTCACTTTTCTTTTCTTTTCCTTTTATTATTATTTTTTTTTTCGTCTCGAGCATCTCTCCATCCCTTTTCCCCTGCTGTGATCGGAGTGGAGAGGAGCGGTTGACTGCCTTAATGATCCCTCTTGCTCGCCGGCAATCAAGAGGCTGAGAAATGTTTTAATCAAGGGGAGCTTTGGGAGACGGACGGCGAGGCGAGCCATTACGAGAAGCCGGAATACGAGAGGGAACCGAGAATTTTTTTTTGCTGCACTTCCTCCTCAAAAAGACCCAGTTTTCTGTCATTTTTTTATGATGTTTTTGAGTGAACGGTGCAAGCAGAGAGAGATGAGAGTGAGGGTGGATGAGAGGAGGGAGGGACACTGAAGGAGAGGAGGGAGGGTGAAGGAAAGAGTTTACTCAGCTTGTTTACGTTGTGATTCATAATGTAGGAATAAAAAATGTACTTGAATTATAAAATGCACTTCAGCTTTGAGGGGGAAACTGTGCGCTCTTGTGCAGCTTAATTACAGTGTACTTCAAACGGAGTGTACACTAAACATTAAAGCGAAAGTGTAACAGAGGTGGCACATCCAGCCTTTACTTATCTTCTATTCATTCCTCCTTTCATTACTGTATGTATGTGAGTGTTCCTCAGCGCTGGGAGAACATAAATATTTGACTTACAATACTAACATTTTCCATGCAGTATTTTTATGTATTTTTAAATTCGTGTTTTGAATGAAATTAATGTACCTTTCTTATTCTTTGCAGGTATGTAGTGCGGGTGGAATCTGAGGGGAGGGAGAGAGCGTGTGCAGACGGTAAGACATAAAAGGCGTGTTTCTGGCATGGCTCGGGATGATGAAACCTGTTTGCTCTCGTCTTCCTTACTGCTTCGTGTAGGACAAGATGGAATAAGGTTCTGACTACGTTGATATCTGTGTGTGTGTGTGTGTGTGTGTGTGTGTGTGTGTGTGTGTGTGTGTGTGTGTGTGTGTGTGTGTGTGTGTGTGTGTGTGTCTGGTTTTCCCCTGTCCTGTTATTTTTTCCTTGTCCGTGTTTACCTGTCAGTAATTTCCCCTTTCTCTCTCTCTCTCTCTCTCTCTCTCTCTCTCTCTCTCTCTCTCTCTCTCTCTCTCTCTCTCTCTCTCTCTCTCTCTCTCTCTCTCTCTCTCTCTCTCTCTCTCTCTCTCTCTCTCTCTCTCTCTCTCTCTCTCTCTCTCTCTCTCTCTCTCTCTCTCTCTCTCTCTCTCTCTCTCTCTCTCTCTCTCTCTCTCTCTCTCTCTCTCTCTCTCTCTCTCTCTCTCTCTCTCTCTCTCTCTCTCTCTCTCTCTCTCTCTCTCTCTCTCTCTCTCTCTCTCTCTCTCTCTCTCTCTCTCTCTCTCTCTCTCTCTCTCTCTCTCTCTCTCTCTCTCTCTCTCTCTCTCTCTCTCTCTCTCTCTCTCTCTCAGTACAGTAGCGGTGTAACAGTCACTGCCTCGCTCAGCTTCTTCCCTCTCCCTCCTCCCTTTCCTCTTCTTCACGCAAGCTATTCACCATTCTCCCCTCCAACAACACAGGCATTCCTATCTCCCCCACTTCCTCGCCGCCCTTCTCTCACCGTCCCTCCCAAACGATCACTCCACCACTCACTCTCCTTCCTTTCTCTTCCTCTTATTTTTCTTACTTGATTTGCTTTACGTTCTGTTCTTCTGTTGTATTTCTTAAGCAATTAGTTGATAGTTTAATTGTCCGTCAGTCTTTCTTGGTTTGTCTCTTTTTTTTTCTCTCTCTCTTCTCCTTCCTCCTCCTCTTCTCTCCTCCTCTCTCCGTCCACGAAATCCAGGAGCAATTAACTTCTCTCCTTTCTCTTTCTCTGCCACATCCTTTCCCCTTCCCCCTTCCCCTCTCATTAGATTCATTTCTCGCATTAAAACTTTTCCCTCTTTAAACAAAAATTATATTAAAAGGAAAAGTTTAATTCGGAAAGAATCATGAAAAATCCATGTAATTCTGGAGGGGAAAAAGAACGATACAATGTTCTTTCTTTCCTAGCATGGTTTTTCCCTATTTACTTTTCCTCAATATGCATAAAGTTACATTCAACTTTTTTTTCGAGTGATATTTATCATAATTCTTCTTCCTTTTTTCTTCTTTTCTTGCCACTCGTCATTCATTGTCTTCATTGAATTATCTTTTGTATTTACTCTTCTTTTCTTTCATTATTACACCATAATTCTCTCTCTCTCTCTCTCTCTCTCTCTCTCTCTCTCTCTCTCTCTCTCTCTCTCTCTCTCTCTCTCTCTCTCTCTCTCCAGGAAAGCTACGTACAAATAGTTTAATCATGATCAAATTTCACTGATAAAAACTTTGCAGGCCCAGCAAGTAATACGAGCAGCAGTTTACCTTCATTATGATATAGTCATAGTCAGAAACCAAGCAACCTAACTCATTCCTATTGTGTTTTGTGTTTTGCTTCAATTTTAACCTTTAGCATCCATTCGCCCTCTTGGAACGTATTGAAAAGATTTGTTGCTTGTCAGAATTGTACGAAACGAAACTCGAGACTTTGAAACCCATTATACTATTAGTCAACATTAATTGCCTGTAAGAGACGAGCCATAACACAAACTCATCCAATTTTATCTCAAGTACGAACGTAAACGCGCTATCAGATTCAGAGAGATAAGTCCTGTGATCTGCTTAGAATCTGACACTGGTTTAGTTTTACAAAGAGACTTAACAGATTTGAGTACATGAATTTGAAGGGAAGTGAAGAATATATTAAGAGCAAACATGGAAAGTTGCACGTCCTCTAATTGTCTATCAGTAACAATGACTTTACTTTTATTACGTCCTAGACAATCCACGAGGACTCAATACGAGGACTCAATTAGAAGGGAAGTGAATACATTAAGAATAAGCATGGAAAGTTACATGTCCTCGAACTGTGTATCTGTAAACAATAACTTACCCTACTTTTATTATGTCTTTGTTAAGTCCACAAGAACTCAACGACATTTCACGAATACCGACCGACTAACCTCTGATTCATGAATTAAGATGTCCTTGAGGGAGCCTTAGCTTTTACTTCCCCAAGTCTCTTACTTCAGGTGGTGTAGCTTATCACAAACAGACTCGTAAGATTTAACATGTTAGCTGATGCTTGTTCCTCCTACGTGAACGATTATTTCAATCTCACTTTCATATTTCAGAGCAGCCACATGCATCTCCGCTCACATGTTATGTTAAGAAGAGGAACGAAGGGGTTAAATCTTCTCCTTTTACAAGTTGAACATATAAACGGCATTAATTTCTTGTAACAATACATTTGGTACAAAATCTGCGGTCTGTTTAAAATAGAGAAAATCACTTACTACCTACAAAATAGACTCGTATCAAGTTATAAATGTCACGCTATCTCCACTCAAAAATATATGCAAGTAAAGAAGTTATTTCCTGCTGTCATATATTTTCTGTTAATCTAAGAGAACCTAGTGGCTGTTGTTGCTTGCGATCCTTTGCAATCCTTTAAAGACGATTACCTTGATAAAAATGCAATGTAATGACGACTAACTTTACCTGAACTGCATACTTTATAATTTTGCACTCCATTATTATTTACGGGCTACTCACTCACTGACGCTCGATGCTCTTTACACGACCTGATTCTGACACAAACGTAATTGCAGTGTTTACAAATACTATGCATGCACCGCCGCACTCAAAGGTTATGCATGTGTATGTAGACTGAAGTGGTCATGAATATATATTATGTATCAAACCCAGATACACACACACACACACACACACACACACACAACCTTAAAACATTAAACAGTATCCTAATAAAGCTTAACGAACGTAACAGAGAAAAACCTCCTCACGAATCTCTTGTATATGACTTAACGACCTCCCCCCCTCCTCTCTCTCTCTCTCTCTCTCTCTCTCTCTCTCTCTCTCTCTCTCTCTCTCTCTCTCTCTCCTCTCTCTCTCTCTCTCTCTCTCTCTCTCTCTCTCTCTGGGATACTCGCATTGCATTGACCTGACCAACAATGGCAGGTCAAGAGGAACTGTGCCTCAATGTGCGTCTCTGCTTGCTTGCTTACTTGTTCAAGACTCCAGTCACGTAGCCATTCTCTCTCTCTCTCTCTCTCTCTCTCTCTCTCTCTCTCTCATCTCTCTCTCTCCTCTCTCTCTCTCTCTCTCTGACAGCTATTCATTCATTTACCCACTTATGAATGACACACTTTCTCACTCCTCCCTCACACACACACACACACACACACACACACACACACACACACACACACACACGACTTATCATCTGTAATCGGTCACTCACAGCGATCAATTACCATGTCAACAGTGATAGCACGTTGACTCCATTAAGGGCTTAGGTGCCGAGTGATCAAACACAGCCTCGTTAAGAAGAATATCCGGTGCAGCGAGCCGAGTATTGTGCCTTGTTGCTTTGTGTTAATTAGTAAACACACACACACACAGAGAGAGAGAGAGAGAGAGAGAGAGAGAGAGAGAGAGAGAGAGAGAGAGAGAGAGAGAGAGAGAGAGAGAGAGAGAGAGAGAGAGAGAAATATATATATAGGAAGAGTATTCCAGGCAAGATTAAAATTGGAAGAACAATATTCACCAATTACCACTAAAATGAAAATATAAATAACATTAAAGGTGTGTGTGTGTGTGTGTGTGTGTGTGTGTGTGTGTGTGTAAGCGTGCGAGGGATGCCATGGAAACAGGTGATAATAACGGGATCTTAATTTACACAGTGGGGCGGAGTGGTGCGGGGCTGTGGTGAGTGGGGCGGGGCGGGGCGGGAGAAGCCGAGTGAGGCCACAACATCCGCGTTCATGGGCCGCGGCCAGGCGTGGCGGCGCCGCAACCTGTGGGAGGCGCTGGTGCAGCCCTGTCTAGCCACACACCTGCCTTGATCTTGCTCTTAATATGTCTATCTGCCTGTCTGTCTGTCTGTCTCGCCTATTGTTCTGTTTCCTAGCTACTACTAATATTTTTTATCTATTCTTTTTTGCACCTTCAACTATTTTCCCTGTTCTATTTTATTTACTTCACTCATTTCCCCTTTTTTTTTCTCTGGTGATTTAAATTTTCCTTGCTTTCTTTTCACTTTCCTCTATTTCTATTCAGTCACAATCCTCTTCCTCCAAACTTTCCCGTCTCTCTTTCTCTTCATCCTCTCCATCACGAGTCACTGTTCAGGGCATCATCTACACGCTGCCCTGCTCGGGTCCTGTTTGCTGTTCTGATAATGAAGGGAGGGAGGAGAGACACGGGCTGCTCGGGAGGATAATAATGGCCTTGACGGAACACATAAACAACCATAGAACTGTAAATAGTCGATAAAACACGCCTACTGCCACTACCTAACTCTCTCTCTCTCTCTCTCTCTCTCTCTCTCTCTCTCCTCTCTCTCTCTCTCTCATCTCTCTCTCACGGGCCAGTGCTCACTTCCTATAGAGGTTCAGGGGCGCCAGTGGTTCAGAGGAAAGGCGAAAGGGAAGGAAGGGTATCTGTACTCAACAGAATGGGGTCAGACCAGGGAGTGACTATTCCACCTAACTATCCCGTGTGTGTATGTGTGTGTGTGTGTGTGTAAAGGGGAGTGGGGGAGGGCGATGGTGTAAGAGGATGAGAATGTTACGAAAGGATGTTAAGAAATGACGAAGAAAATGGGAGAAATATACAACAAAGAATGAACGATGAACAAAAGGGATGAGGATGGAAGAGGATGGAGTGGAGCTGGAATAAACTAGAAAGGAAAAATAGATAAGGGGAGAGAAAAGGAATTGTTAGTTGGTCAGTAAGTCTCTCTCTCTCTCTCTCTCTCTCTCTCTCTCTCTCTCTCTCTCTCTCTCTCTCTCCTCTCTCTCTCTCTCTCTGGGAAAGTAAGCTGGGAGAGCAAGACAAACACACTAACAGACACACAATTGACGGGAAGAGGGAGATAGAGTGGCTGATAGAGAGGCAAAGGAGGGGAAAACATTGATCACTACTAAATGTTGCTCTCTCTCTCTCTCTCTCTCTCTCTCTCTCTCTCTCTCTCTCTCTCTCCTCTCTCTCTCTCTCTCTCTCTCTCTCTCTGCATTCTCTCTCTCTCTCTCTCCTCTCTCTCTTCTCTCTCTCTCTCTCTCTCTCTCTCTCTCTCTCTCTCTCTCTCTCTCTCTGCATACAATGTAAACGCGATACACAATAGATAACAGACACCATCAAGTGTATCTTTCACACCACACACACACACACACACACACACAATAACAAACAAAATCAGACGAAGAACCGCAAAAAAAAAAAAAAAAGTCGACACAAAACATCTATTTACCGCATGGTCGTTCACCTTTAAACAACTCACACCGAAGAAGGAGATGACGAAGATAACGATGACGAAGATGATGATGAAGAATACGAAGATGATTACCACCAGAACTAAAACAATCACATTCACACCAAACACGAAGACGAAGAAGAAGAACAAGATAGAGATCACCACCTCAAACTAAATTACAACACTCGTAGGAAACAATCAGGGCCACGGTGCGGGGTAAGACATTTCCCAGACAATCACGGGCGAGGGGGGGAAGGTGGAGGTGATGGGGAACGGAGGCAGGGGGTGGAGGGAAGGAGGGTGGCGCGGCTTGATCTAATTAATTTCCTCCATCTGCACGTGGCTCTGCTAGGGAAGGTGAGATAATGGAAACAAGATGGGAGGGAGAGGTGACGTAGAGAAAATAAGACTCGTGAAGGAGGTGGAGGAAGAGGAAGAGGAGATGAGAGTGAAAGGAGGAAGAGGAGGAGGAAGAGATGAGTGGAAGACGGGAAACTTAAATATTCTAGAAAATGAACCCCTGGATATAAATTTACTGATGTGAGGCGAAATTTAAAAGATGTCATACCGAACGGAAAAAATTTGTTGACTGGAAAATTGAACAGAGGCATCCATGTAACTAAAAGCGCTTCGTCTGCCTGTCTGTTGGTCTTCCTTCTTACCTCATAGAAATAAGGCAGAATTTAGGGATAAAATTCAAACCACTTCAAGAAATATGTTCCATAGAATTCACAGTACAAAAATTTAAAAAGTGTTGAAAATATTGCATCTATATAATCAAATCTATATAGCTAAGGGCGTCTCTGTTTGTCTGTCCATCGTAACATCACATAAATAAGGCCGAACTTAGGAATAAAACTCAAACCACTTAAAGAAATATGTTCAATAAAATTTACAGAACAAAGAACGATAAAAAAAACTTGCATACATCAACACCCTTCCACTCAGCAGCCGGCCGTCTGATTCTGCCTCTCATCATCGCCCCACCGCTCCCTTCCTAACGTGGATAGTCAGCTATAACACTTACGGAAGAATATTTGTACCCTTTTATAGTCTGGATGAGTGAATAGCTACCGCCGCTTCCACCACCACCAGTACCACCATCATCACTACTACTACTATTACTACTGGTACCACCACCACCAATGCCAGTGTTTACCTCCCCTCGTCTTACGGATGCCTTCCAATAGCGAAGCGCTCTGGAATGAAAAAATGGGTTGTGTAATTGAAGAGACGTATGTAAATGGAAAGGAAATTAAATGAAATGCGGAATAAATCGCCCAAAAGAGAAAAACGTCAAGGAAATGAGGCATGTTAAACAATTGTGAATAAAATATAGGAGGGAGACAAAAGAAAAATATATATAAACAGAGAAACAGAGACAACAAAGGGAACGAAGATAAATATGAAACAAGGAAGGTGAAAAGGGGAGTGAAATTTGTACGGAGAAAGGTTAAACCACGACACACACACACACACACACACACACACACACACACACACACACACACACACACACCCTCAGTAATTTCATAGTAACAGTGAATATTAAGCAACACACAAAAGTTAGAAATACACAACACAACAACTGCTAATCTCACGCCATACCTGTTTCCTAATTAGCCTCGTCGCCCTCATCTCACAGGTGAATTAATTAATGGCCTACCTGCGGCTAATGGTCTTACCTGTCTAGACTGTACGTGTGCGCAAGCTCGTGTGTGTGTGTGTGTGTGTGTGTGTGTGTGTGTGTGTGTGTGTGTGTGTGTGTGTGTATGATTATGTATACTCTCTCTCTCTCTCTCTCTCTCTCTCTCTCTCTCTCTCTCTCTCTCTCTCTCTCTCTCTCTCTCTCTCTCTCTCATCCACCGTGCGGTACATTTCCAAACACGGAACGCACACAAAGAAAAAGCCGCAAAGTTTGCCGGCCGTGACAGTATAGGCGAGCACAGCCAGACATAAATAAAAGTTAAAAATAAAAGACAAACCGCATTCATTTCACTCCCCTTAAAAAGAATAACTAAACCCGGACAATAATCCCTCCGCGCAATTCCACCACCACTGATCCATTAATCCACGTCTATGGCTTAATAAATTTTGCGGCGTTACAAGTGGAAGAGAAGAATCAAATGCCTAAATGTGGACGACGGCCGAGTTTTAAAAAGAAAGATCAAGAAAGTGGTGCCCAAAATACCACTCGATTTCCTGTGGTAATTTAATAGGATTTACTTGCTGAAATTAAAAGAAAACGAGAGAGAGAGAGAGAGAGAGAGAGAGAGAGAGAGAGAGAGAGAGGGGGGAGATAGAGATTGGGATAGAGACAGCAAAGGTTGGAGAAAAGAATGGAGAGGAAAGAAGATTAACAGAGAGAGAGAGAGAGAGAGAGAGTGGAAATAGCATCAGGAGAAGGCAGGTGATGAAAAAGGCGAAGGTAAAAGAAGAGGAAAGGATGAAAAATGGTACCGTAGGAAGGGGGATGAGAGTGAAATGGAAGAGATGGAGGAAGAAAAGAAAGAAGACACGTACCAATCAAAGAGACAAATGGAAGAAACAGCCAAATAGGAACGACAAAAGAGGAATATGAGGATAATAACAAAGATGGCGAGGAATGATAAGAATGAGAGGGAAAAAGAAGATAAGAAAGAGAAATGGAGGAAGGAGATGTGAAAGAACCAGTGACACGAGAGAAAATGGAGGGAGGATAGAAAACAGATAGCGAGGAAAAATTGCACGAGGAAGATGAAAATAGGAAAAATTGGAGAGAGAGAGAGAGAGAGAGAGAGAGAGAGAGAGAGAGAGAGAGAGAGAGAGAGAGAGAGAGAGAGAAATGGTAATGCAGGACTGTATAAAAAGCAAATTGTACAAGCCCCTTTTGGCCCCTCTTTGGTGATGAATTGAAGTGCCGTTTCCAATATTGAGAGAGAGAGAGAGAGAGAGAGAGAGAGAGAGAGAGAGAGAGAGAGAGAGACCGTTCATCACCTCCCAGGCTTACAGAACATCACTCAGTAACGAGACAACAATGTCAGCACAACAGCAAAACAACAGCAGAACAGAACAACAACAAGGGCATTATCGAAAACAACAACAACCATAACAACAGCAAGTTAATGATTATGAGACTGTCAATATCTCAAGCTTTTCTTTCAACTTCTATCTTTTTTTCACCGTTATTACATGCACTACTTCTACTACTACTACTACTACTACTAACGTGATTAAAACTAAGAGTTCACTTATGCTATTAAATTCTAACCACCGCGGCTGTTAGCACCACTCCTGCGCCACCACGTGACTAGCGCTGCCATAACCACTATCAGGCTTCAGGGACAACTATTAGCGCCTCAAATGACCACCGGCATCGTCCTCTCCTGCGACAGTATCACCGCCGCCATCAGCAGTATTACCGGGAGGAATACCGCATTTTCTTATCACACACACACACACAGTACCAGCAGTCTCTATTCATACTAGTCTCATGTCTTAGTTCACTCCCAGCACCTCCCTCGTCGATTTATAGATGAATATTCGTTTCAGCAATTCCCACCCAAGCGCCACACCGTCTCAGGTCGATGAGTCCAAACGCATCGATACAAAAATAGTTCCATCATTGCAAATCTCTACTTATAAATATTCTAAGTTCCATTCACCTGAATTACAAGAAAATCTGTCCACTGCTTATCGTAATACAGGACCACTGGGGGGAAAGGAAGTGCACAGGAGGTTCTTGAAGTAGTGGCGGCGACGAGGCGGAGTGGTAATGAAACGAAGCTGAGAAGTTATTGATGCGAGGGTGATAAGACCTAATGTGTTAGCTTATTTCATGACCCTCGACTGGAATTCCTAAGTAAACAATTCTAGAAACATCTCCATCACGCTCAGGAGTGGTCTGGGATGGGGGCATTGTGGGTCTTACTCTGGCCTGGGGTGGGTGAGTCCTCAGACGAGAGGGAGGGCGTGAGGAGTGCTTCCACCATTATCACACTTATTTTCCTGTTACTACGCCTACAAACTTAAAATTTTGAACACCATTCTTTTTGACTTGATAAAAATTAAGAGGATCGTCGATCATGTAACCTTTTAAAACACACACACACACACACACACACAAAAGGGCGAAACAAAACAGTGACGCATAAGGCGATCCAGCAACTCAGGTTCAGCCACGCGGCGTCACCAGGCCGGCAGGAAGGCGAGACTCGCCTGGTAGTGCACAACACACAAGGAACACATGTATACATACTACACTTGCTACATACTCACCGTACCCGCCAGGCCATTGGAAAAAGGCTTTGGACAGAAATTCCGCAGTCCCTTCGTATCTCGACCACGAATATACGTTCGAGAAGGCACAGAAACCCACACGTACGTGCACCACAACAACTGTGGCGGCGCTGGCTGGACGGACTCCTATTTTGACTCCTATTGCTTCGAGTCTCAGTCTCGAAGCAGCTCGGTACTTTGAAGATTTTAGCTTTCTTAAAACAGTCCTTGGTTTTAGCAACATGGAAAGATCTGCAATAGAACACACACACACACACACACACACACACACACACACACACACATTCCCCGCGGCTTATCTGTTCCTCGCCCGAAATGGAGTTTCGACCTCCAGTAATTAGGGAGAGGAAACGAGGTTTGAGATTAAGGCGCTTCTTATAATGGGACAAGCCTCAGGAGTGACTGAATTAGTAATAAAAGTAAAAATAACGATAAAGTTGAATTGAAATGCGTTGTCACAGCGGTGAGCTGAGTCTTGGGACAGTTCTAGGTCAGCGTAACGCACCCGGAACACGGGATGAACAAGATGGCTGGTACAAAAGGCCAACACGGCGCGGGGACGCACGCTAAGCTGCTCGTGCCTCGCTGCTCACTGCCGGGATTGTGGCAGGCTGCGGAGCATAGGAATCTCTCACCGCGGGACACCCGGCTGACAGTGACACACTGGATACTAGTTTACCTTTTGCAAGTGTCCCCAGGCAACCGATAATCGACCATCCGGCCATCCGGCAGCGGAGGCAGCGCAGCGCTGTACCCAACATGGCCTGAGTTCGAACTTAGACTCACTCATTGGTTGGCAGACTCGCCAACTACGATATATATATATATATATATATATATATATATATATTATATATATATATATATATATATATATATATATATATATATATATATATATATATATATATATATATATATATATATATATATATATATATATATAATGCATACAGAAATGATGACTGGAATGAAAGTGTTGAATGCATAAAAAATTCCGAGACAAGACCACTTCGATATTTCAACATGAAACAGGAAACATTCATCAAGTTTGCATTCATACAAGATAAGGAACACGTTGAGAGCCGCAGCGTCGCAGCCTCGCCCTGCGGTGGCCGCGGCAGGAACCTCGCCATCCTGGAATCCCTGCCAGGAAAATGAAGGGATCACCATTAGCCTTCCTCTCCCATCTGGAAGGGATTTCACCCCAAGTTGGTATGATTTACCCTGGAATGGGATAATCCACCTGGAATGCCTTAATTTGGGAGCCTTCTATTGGAAGCACTCATTCTAAAACTGGGATGGCCCACCGTAAACTGGAATGACTCAGCAAATCGACTTCTCATCCTTAACTGGGACAGACAGACCGAGTGACCTGCCGAACAACGAATTTATGAGCTGCATTCCAGGCCATTACAGTGCCTGGTATATATGACCTGTCCTCGTTGCAGCTGTCATGTCTGGAATGCAGACAAATAAAAATCCGTCTCATTCTTTGGCGCCACATAACCATGTTGCTGCGGCGCTGTAAACTCAATCGATCAACCATTCAGTAGTAGTAGTATTAGTAGTAGTAGTAATAGTAATGTCAATGTCAGTACTAGCAACAGCAGTAACAGCAATAGTGACAGCAGCAATGCCTCAACACTAGTAATAAAAATCAAGTCAAAGAGAAAGATAACAGTACACTCGCCATGAACACGTTCACAGCCGCCGACCATCACCAGCGAGATAAGATGGCTAACTTTTTAGAGCCGCAATTCAGAGATAAACACACACGAGCTGAACTCATCAAAAATTCACCAGCTTGGTGCCTTTCTCTGCGATTAAAACATGCATAATTCTCACCCACCATCCTCTCCCCCTCTCTCTATCCACTCTGTTTTACTATTTGCCTCCCTTTAAAATTGTACTTCCCCCACCTCTTCCTTTTTCTATCTCTCCTATTTCTTTCTCCTTTACCTCTCCGCCTTCCGTTCCTCCTGCCTTTCCTTCCCTTTCATCTTCACGTCTGACCGGATATCTTGTGAGAGGCGGCAGGTGGAGGGAGGAAGGCTACGTGGGAGGAAGGGAGTCAAGGAAGAAACGCTTGTCTAATCTTAAATACCTTTTTGCCTGCCCTTGTGTTGCTCCTTCACACCCTTACGTACACAATTACACTTTGCAGGAAAAATAAACTTACAAACAAGGTGGTATGATTAGCCAGAGAGAGAGAGAGAGAGAGAGAGAGAGAGAGAGAGAGAGAGAGAGAGAGAGAGAGAGAGAGAGAGAGAGAGTAGGTATTATAAGATAGAGATCACGTTGGCCAAGAATAAAAGAAAATATGCAGACAAGCAGGAAGAGACAGAAGTGGGAAACCGCAACCATTATTAAGGAGGAGGAGGAGGAGGAGGAGTAGGAGGCTAAATAGTAGGGAATGTCACCGCTGCAGCTGACGACGACAAATGGAAGAGAGAGAGAGAGAGAGAGAGAGAGAGAGAGAGAGAGAGAGATAAAGCACAACACCTCATCACTCACACAATATGGATGATTCACCAAACCCACAGCTGTCTCACAAACCCTCGCCTTCTCTTCCATTCCTATCGGCGTTTCCTGCCTGCATAACACTAAACATTACTCACCGTCTTGGCGCCATTCACTACCAAGAGGGGAGGATAATGCAAGCTGTTATTCATCTGCAGTCAGCTGGCGATATGAAAACTGATAGCGAGATAATGAGTTGCACGGACCAGCACCGATATGCGTATATCAGACTTGTGGAGGAGAACCTGCTGGGATTTTCATCATTAGTTTTTCGTTCATTCATATTTTCTCGGTTTTTGATTCCGGTTATGCTTTCTCAGTCTTATTTTGTCTCTGTTCTATCATGTTTTCTATTTTCGACAGTGATGTTCTATTTTTTTCCCGTTCTTCCTTCATTCTGTCGTATTCTCCGCATTTCATCCGGTTTTTTTTTTTTTTTGCTGTTTTATTCATGTTCTTCCTCTATTTTTTTCTATTGCATCCTGATTATTATTTTTTTTATCTTACCTTGTATCTCTTTTATTTCCTCGTTTTCTGCTTCAGCTTCACTCAATTCTTTCTCTGTTCTATTCCGTTTTCCTTCTATTCTGTCAAGTCCTGTCCCTACTCAGTCCTTCATTCCCACTGATAGTTTACCAGTCCCGGTAGGAAGTCCAACAGAAACTCTCTTTATAGACCTGAATCTGGTATATGTTCTGTAATCTGATGTAATTTCAACTCTCTCTCTCTCTCTCTCTCTCTCTCTCTCTCTCTCTCTCTCTCTCTCTCTCTCTCTCTCTCTCTCTCTCTCTCAAGGTCGTTCTTCCATTCCTCTACGCATTTCCTCAGACAGATTGGTCATTTTTTTAAGTTGACGAAGCATGAACGAACAAAGAGAGGAAGTGAAGGGTAAACAGGCAAGCAGATTAGATACTCTCCGATAACTGGACAAGATGTGTGGTGTGGTGTGGGGGAAGATGGGAGTGATGAGAGAGGTGAAGGAAGATTCAAGGTATAATGAGTCATTCACTGATTGGGTGCTTATAATGTTCGGTATCTTGGTGTTGTGTTCATTGCTTTGATTGGTGCTGACTCTGGCAATGCATTAAACGTGGAGTGATGATAATACCACCGTGACTTTCTTTGTTTTGTACGTCTTTGGGTGTATGCTCTCTCTCTCTCTCTCTCTCTCTCTCTCTCTCTCTCTCTCTCTCTCTCTCTCTCTCTCTCTCTCTCTCTCTCTCTCTCTCTCTCTCTCTCTCTCTCTCTCATACTTCAAAGAACACAGAACAAATAAAAATATACACAACGATGACCCATTAGATAAAAACCCAAGGGAAAGTAAACAAAGCTACATAACATTACCAAACATAAAATAAAATCGTACACACGAGAGAAAGAACAAAGACAAGCGGACAAAAGGCAAAAGAAGAAATTCAACCCACGCCAGGGAAAGAAAAATATAAAAAGAAAAAGAAAAGACGAGGCAGGAGCGGCAGCAACCTCCAGGAAACACGTCAACAAAGTCACTCCTGCTTTCCGCTAGAAGTCTGACCGGCCTCCCTCGAGCACGCACCAATGACATCTTGAGAACAGAACAATAAGCAAGATTAATGTGTTTACCGCGATGGGCGACGATCCGAGGAGAAAAAAAAAGGAGGCCAAGGAATATTTCTCTTTTTCTTGTTTGCTAATGGCTTTTATTGAAATTGATCTATGTTTTTCCTTGGTAACTTAGACAACTTACACTTTTTTTTTTCTAGTATTATTCGACAAGTGGCAACGAGTTTTCTTTTCTTTTCCTATTTGTGGTTTTTGCTGAGTTATATTTCTACGATTTTATCTTTTTTTTTTTTTTCTCTCAATGACTTCTGGGAATAAGACAATAGTTCTTACTTTGCCACTAACGCTGTTCTTCGAGTGCTCAGGTAGAGTGAGGAGCAGTGAACTCGTTTCTTTTTCGTCCGGTAGTTTTTATCTAAATTTATCTTTATATTCTCTGACTTATATAATTCATACATTTCTTCCTTACCCTCTGCTGTTGTTTCATGAGTGTTTGTGGGGAGCGTGTTGTACTGCTTTTCTTATTAGTAATAGAAATTTGTACCTGTATTTATCTACATTTTTTTCTAAATTATTCTTTTCCTTGCTAGTATCGTTGTGAGGAGGGAGTGTATGATGCAATTGGTTGGGATTTCCTTTGAATGATTGAGTTTCTTGGAAGTGGAAAGACAGTCGAGTGGTTTTTGGAAGACATCTAATAAGGTCTGAGTTTAGAGGCAGCAACGTGTATGAATTTCGACCTTACAACAACGAGCCATCCAAAAGCACGCCACATGAACTCAGCTAAAACTCGAGGATCACGTGTCTTGAATCACCAGAAACCAAAGTTTGGCTGTGGTCACGACGCGGCCGAGTCTCACGTCGGCGACACCTCACGACCCAGGCTGCGGATTACGTGTGAAGGAGGAGAAGGAAGTAGTGGCGGGAAGGACGTGTGCTAGCGACTCCACGGTGTTAAGAGACAGGTGGTGGTGGTGATGGTGATGGTGATGGTGGTGGTGGTGGTGGTGAGGAGTGAAGCAAGGAAAGACGTGGTGTTGAGATATGTGGCGGCTGCGGTGGGGGTAATGGGGAGGAGGAGTTAGTTAGGGGTGAGGGGTGAGGGGTGACTAGGAAGGTCTGGGAAGGTCTCAAGGTGGATGTGCGAAGTTGGAAGGCTGTAAGGGTCTAAGTTCTAAGTTGGCTCGGGTGTGAATCTCTCCCAAGACGTTGTGCCGGTGTCAGACGAAGCCAAGAAAACTGCCCCCGCCGGAATTCACACGAGGAGGAATGGGCCTCGTTCCGCCGCCCCGCCTGACATAACCCGCCGCCGCCTGACGCTCCTGACGGGAAACTTTTAATCCAGCTGACCTTTCTCGTTCCGTGGTGTGAACTTTACGTGACGTGACTCGAGTTACTCTTGAACGTAAGGAAAGTCTGTGATATTTCATTTTATTACAACCATGGACAGTATTGCAAATGATTTTAATGGAATGATAAGATAACACTGATTTTTATACATTTATCTACTTTCATTCATTCACTGTGGGTGTTTATACCTGGGAGTTTAATAATTCGCTCACTTCTTCCACCACCACAACATGACCTTTGCAGCGTGAACCTGAAGAAATATTCGCAAAAAAATATTTCTCGACACAAAATCAACATAACTTTTACAACCTCATCATAAGCCGTTGACCTTCTCTCTCTCTCTCTCTCTCTCTCTCTCTCTCTCTCTCTCTCTCTCTCTCTCTCTTTCTCTCTCTTTCTCTCTCTCTCTCTCAACGTCAACGCACGGCAGGAGACTCAAACACAGCAACGCTTCACCAGATGCGCCGTGCTTCCTCCACTGCTTCTCTCCTTCACTCCCCGCATCGTTCGCTATGACCGCTGCTAATTAACAGCTTACGCAAATACACTAATTACCATCGGCTCACTGCGCTGTTGTGGACTAATTTGCCGAGGCTCCAAACAGGTGTGGAAGCCAATTATAACTTCTTTAATCCCCAACCATAAGTTTTCTGCAAACTTCCACAAACACACATTTTTATTCACCTGAACAGTATTCACCTCAGGGTTAACAAGTGTTTCTTTTTTCTCTTACGAGCTCATAACTTTGCAAGCTCCGGATGATCCTTAATATTTATGGAATTATACATTTCTCAAGATAACCGAACACCGAGTAGTATTTTGTATATTCTAATCCGCTTTCTTTCCATAAACAAGTGGTGATGGGTTCACCTGTTTGGTCAAACTCATTAACCACTGGTAAGTAGTTAATTAAGTCAAATAGATTAGCCGAACACGATAATTTTTGAAGATGAAGTATAATTAGGTAAAAAGTATTGATTCTACATATCGTATTAGGTATTTAGTGTAGCTTTTTTCCCAAATCAATTCAGTATAAGAACCAGTTGTGTCCACCCCCAGCAAATCAACACACTCAGTAGACACACAGACCAAGTAACATACGAGCTTCAATTGAATAGCAAGACTGCAGTGACCATCAAAGAGCATATATAACTCAGTTTGACTGACAAAAGATTATTAAATCATTTCAAACTTACTCTCATAGGAAACTGAAGAATGACAACTTCAGTGACCCAACACGTGACTGTAATCAAAACAACCAGTAACCATGAATTAAAGAAGACCTAGACGACACAGAGCCTGTGAATCCACAAACTCCACAGCACTTGCCACGTAAGCGGATCATCTTATAACTTTCACGTATAATTCCTTCACAGGCACAACTTGACCAACTAAACTCTTCCTTATCGCATGCTTCCTCTCAGTCGCAAAAAAATGAAAAAGCAGGGAGCAGCAGGAGAGGAACAGAGGGAGTGAGAAAGAGAGATACGATAAAAGGGAGGCAAGGAGGAATGTAGTTAAATCATGAATCTGTTAGAGGGAATAGAGGAAGGATAAAAAGGAGAAGACTGGAATTGATCTGTGAAGTGAGAGCCAAAAAAGAGAAAGAGAAAGAAGAAAAGAAATGAAAGAGCAATGGGGTGAAAGAAAGGAGATGAAGGAGTATATGAAAGACAGGAAGGAAAGAGAGAGAGAGAGGTCTAGATAAGGAAAGGAAGGAAGGAAGGAAGGGAGGAAGGAAGGGAGGTAGGAAGGGAGAAAGAGAGGACAGAGGGGGGGATCATTTGTCAAGGTGTTACGTCACTTTGACCATCGTAAATCTAGCGAGGAATCGTCATTGGTCAGGCCGGATCTCTTTTATTGGTCGGTGACGTCATGATTTGAAAGAAAAGTGGCCCTCTCCTATCCCCAGAGAGAGAGAGAGAGAGAGAGAGAGAGAGAGAGAGAGAGAGAGAAAAAAAGATACTAGGAGGGGAAAGTTCAGAATCGCCCCCTTCCTTCCCCCTTCCTCTTTCACCTAAATGTTCTAAAAGTTCAAAGTTCATGTTTATGGGTCGTTAGCAAAGGAAGGGAGGGGGAGGGAAGCGGAAAAACAGGGAGGGGGCGGAGTAAGGATGGGGGAGAGGAAGGGGAGAGGGAGAGGAACAGAAAGCCTGAACTGATACAACCTTTGCAAATAAGCTGCTTTCGGGTACGTGTGTGTGTGTGTGTGTGTGTGTGTGTGTGTGTGTGTGTGTGTGTGAAGGGGAAAGGGAGTGAACCAAAAAAATTGCATAGTTTTGGTAGTATTTCATTTTTTCCTGAATACTAAAAAGTACCATACAATTTCAGTACTAAAAAATGGTTGTATGAACAGGGACATACGTTGATCAAAAGTACACACACACACACACACACACACACACACACACACACACACACATACACACAGGATACACGAGCCAGCCGCAACAAACTCACAGACTTTACGACTCAGAAGATGAAAAAGGGAACACGGGGCTTGGAAAAAGAGAGTATAGAAAACGTGCTGCAGCGACACTGAACAGCCGGGAGTCCAAGTTGTTCTGAAACACTACTAGTTCTTTCCTGCTGGTGTCTCGTCCGTGTTCGATGCTTCTCCCAACTTTAGTAATTAAACCTGACTCTCTCTCTCTCTCTCTCTCTCTCTCTCTCTCTCTCTCTCTCTCTCTCGGTAGTTTTTGCTTTTTTTACTACTCTCCTTCCTTCACTCTCCCACTCATTTCTATTTCCGTTTGGTTCAACTTTTTATCTCTCTTCCCTCTCAGACTTCGTTTACTCGCTGTCCCACTCAGCATTTCTCGTATTTCTTCTTTATTTATCTTTCTTATTGCCTTCTTCACCAATGTCCTGCTTTTTCTTCCCAATCACTTCACTCTTTTTATCGCACACTCTTTTCCTGCTCCGATTCTTTCCCATATTTCTCCATTCCTTTCTTTCATTATTTTACTTGCAAGCATCCTTCAGTTATTTTCGCTCTCTATTTTTACTTTTCTTCATCTTCATTACTCTGTATTACTTTCTTCCTCCCCTTCCATTTACTTAATATTTCTCTTCTTCCCTCCATTAAAGTGAAAGACATGAAGCGGACTTGTTTTCTCTTTTTCCTTTCTCGTCATTTCTCACATTATTTGTTCAAGATTTCTCTCTCCTTTTCCGTCAGTACATTAAGGTAATTATGTATTCCCTCTCTCGCCTCTGTTACTGCTTCCTCTTTATTCCTCACATTCCATTTCATTTGGCCATTATCGATTTCTTCTTAAATTCTCAATATTTCCTCTTCCCATGAATTATATGTTACGAGTTTCTATTTAATCTCTCTCTGTCTCTCTGTCTCTCTCTCTCTCTCTTTCTCTTTCTCTCATCCTGTCTCTTGCTCTACTTTACAGCGTTCATCACCTGACCACACCCTTCCTTCATCTCACTCTCAAGGGGCTTTGAAGGTTCATAAAGGTGAAAGGAGAGATAACTAAAGCCAAGAGGGAAATATCAAGGAAGAGCGACCTCCGCTGCACACTGGGAGGGATGAAAGACAAATACGACTCCTTTTTAACTTGGATCTCCGCCCCGCGACATGACTTTTTATGACGAGGAAAATGAGGGTTGGCTTCACAATCACCCGGGCACCACTTTTGATATGTTTTCCCTCTCTCTCTCTCTCTCTCTCTCTCTCTCTCTCTCTCTCTCTCTCTCTCTCATCCCTTTGTTTGCTCTTGTTTTCATGCCGATCCGTGTATGTCTAGGTTGCTTGTTGTCTGTCTGCCTGTCTGCCTGTCTGTCTGTATTACGTTTGCCGTTTGTCCTTATACCGAGTGTGCCAAACATTTGTCTTCTCTTTGCATTGGTATTTATTGGTGTTTGTTCTTGCTAACGGCTCCATCCCTCTCTCTCTGTCTATCTTTATCTGCCTCTCTGTTTCTCTGTTTATCTGTCTACCTGTTTATCTATCTATCTATTTACCCATCTGTCTTTCTTTATATTTGTCGATTTTTTATATTTTTATGACTATCAATTTGTCTTTTAATTTGTTTATCCTGTTTATCTAACTGTCTGTTTGTCTGTCTGTCTGTCTGTATGTATGTATGTATGTATGTATATATGTATGTATGTCTTAGTACTTCATTATTTATGCATGAGTAGTGAATTGGTAAATTTTTCAACATTTTACATACTAAATAGGAGTCTCTCTCTCTCTCTCTCTCTCTCTCTCTCTCTCTCTCTCTCTCTCTCTCTCTCTCTCTCTCTCTCTCTCTCTCTCTCATCCTCTCTCTCTCTCTCCCTTGCACAATAAGATTACGCAGCCGTACGATGAACACCGCCTTCCCTCCTGCCGTCACAAGTAGGGCGGGTCTGAACACAATGAGGAAATGTGTACTAGTAGACAGTGCTGGGCAGATCAAAAGATTTCCGACAGACAGAGACAGGCGGCGGACAGACAGATGTGAAGACCAGCCAGACAGACGGACACACTGACAGACATACGGAAAACACAGACCAGTAAAATAATGAACATAATAAGATACTGACTTAATTATTAACTAAGCATGTTGGAGCAGACATGCTAACTGATTAACTTTCTGACTGAATAACTAAACGGAGGCACGACAGACAAACAAAGAAATTCATTTGCTTGACTGACTTTCTAACTAAACAAGGAGGCACACACACACACACACACACACGCACACACACACACACACACACACACACACACACACACACACACACACACACACACAGATAAACTAACAGACTAATTCAATGACTAACTGAACAGAAAATCATATACATATATACTCGTACAAACATACATACAGAAAGACATATAAGGAGATGAAAATGCAGAATATCTTACTGACAGACAGAGAAAATAACACAGACCAGCTAACTGAACAAAGAGACATATGTATATACACACACACACACACACACACACACACACACACACACACACACACACAATTCCCAAGTGTTGTGAAGGTGTAGGCTATTTTCAGTGTATATAATTTACCTGTATTTTGTGGTTCTTTTCCTTCACGCTCACGCCAGAACCACGGCTGACTTGCTTCTCTTTCCCCAGGTACGTGACGAGAGCCAATAAGAATGACACCTTACCTACGATCACGTAAGTACGACACTGATTGGCTGAAGTGAGCGGACGAAAGGTGTGATAACGGGCTCTGGTTGGATGGTTCGTTGGTTAGCTAGTTACGTGACTTACTTATAAAAATATATTTAAAAAACGAAAGAATTCATGTTTATATAAATATTATTTTCATGTTTTAGTATATTTATCTTTCTTATGCGGTTCCATTACGTGTGGAAATGACATATCGTCGTTTTCCTTTTAGTTCATTCATATTTTCGTGATAATCCTCTTAGGGCGTAGCGTGGACTGTTATTGCGAAATTCAGAGACATGTTATGCAATTTGTTATTCACACTGCACGATCTAGATAATATTTCCTCTCTCTCTCTCTCTCTCTCTCTCTCTCTCTCTCTCTCTCTCTCTCTCTCTCACTCTCAGGAATAATGGTTAACCGAGTTTCTCATAAGGAAAACAAAGCCCAGATGTCATTTGCAGATAAGTGCGGGGGCGATTAAGGAGCGCCGTGACATGCAAGAGTTGAGAGGGAAAAAAGTGTGTGTAAAGTTTTCCCCAATGACAGGCCTGGCGCCGGAGAGACAGATGATGAAACTGTCTGGGGAAAGATAAACTGAGAGCAAGGCTGTGCTGCTTGGGGATATGTACCCAGTGATGTGTTTTGCACCACTAAACTGTATTTCCTTAGGGTGCCATGCATATCTTCACTTACAGTAGGGTAATCATAATGACTGAGAACCGTATTGTCTCAACTATTTTTAACAACCACCAATAAACTTTTCTGCGAGTTTCAAGACTGTTTTCATAATTTTAGTGAGAGTTTAACTAGCATTCTACTCAATCAGTAGGAAAATATCAATAAGAAACCATAATGACGAGGAACCATATTGTTTCAACTGCTTTTAACAACCTTCAATATACGTTACTGCCTTTTTAAGGCTATTTTTATTGTTTTAGTGCTAGTTTAACAAAAATTCTACTCAGTCAATGGAAAAAACATCATTGAGAAACCGGTTCATCATCTCTGAATCTTTTAAAAACAGCCAAACAAAGCGTTTCGAAACACACGGCTCTCATCTGTGTCGTACAAATAAAGAGAAGCATACGAAGAAATACGAAACCCTACCCCAGGATGTACCGTGACTATATCTGTAAGCAATGACGCAATCTGGCCGGTGGCGGCAGTTGTCGTACGGCACCACCACATCATCAAATCAAATCAAGCCCTTTACATGAATTCCACCACCTCATCTCACGCACTACCTCGCCCTTAGCACGTATGAGCCGCAGGGGGAGAGTGGGAGAGTGTGACCTCGGCCTGACTGAAGACAACACATACAAGGGTCTCTCTCCTTCCATGGTGCTTGGTCACTTGCAGGCTCAAGGTCATCCACGTCACAATGCAACCGCGTGAACCAACCAGTGATTCACCATTACATTATTACATTTTTTCTACCTGTAATCAGCATCCGTCTCGCCGCTGCCCGCCAGGAACCAGACAATCAGGAGAGAAGCGTCCTGAAAAAAAATCCGTTTGTACTTAAGCTAGACAGTGAACAGATCGCGGGTTTTACGTTGATTACCTGTGCAGAGAGAGAGAGGGAGAGGGAGAGGGAGAGGGTCTTAAAAATCACCTCCGGAACTATGCTGGGTTATAACTACAGGGTTTACGTTTTACGCATTTCTACACTGTTACACCTTTCGATTTATTCCCCTTCCTGTCTACCTCAATACCTGTCGCATCCCAAGGTTGTGATACACTTTTTGATTTATTCCCCTTCCTGGCTACCTCTTTACCTGTTGCCTCCCAAGGTTGTGCCGCCTCACCATCGCGGAATTTCCCCAAGTAAATGGTCACACTTTCTTTCCATATGAAATTTCTAGTATTTTTTTTTTATCCACTACTTGTGAGGCAGATTACCGTGAAGGCCGCTTTCTCCTCCAAGGTTGTCCCTCGCCATCATGTCTGACAGACTGGCGGCTCTTTATGCATAAATATATAACTGTCCATAAATCTTCATTCACTTTACTTATTTATTCATTTCAAGAGCCGCGCGCCGTCATCGTAAATTCATCATGCGAGGATGAATAATTTCCCCCGCCTTTCCCGCCACATAATATTCCCTTTAAATATGTTTTCCCACCGAAGTGAAATACGTTCAGGTTTTTCCCCTTTAGGACTAAATTTCCCTCGTCGGTTGTCTCCCTTTGTGGGCGGCGGAGATAAGAAAAAAAATCTTGACGTTTATTCAATTAGGTTTTCAATTCCATATTCTCTCCACGCTAACCAGTTTAGTGGGCAAGTCTACCAACCTACCTGTCTACCTATCGAGCAACCTGTCTGTATCTGTGTGCCGATCTATTTACCTATCTACGTATACCAGTAACTGCAGCTCCCTAATTTGATGAGGGAGCGCTTGATTATTTCTCATTAATCACACTCATATTCCCTTCACTGGTCTTCGCTGTCACATAAACTTCCCTACGTAAGCATATAAATTAGCACAGATCAGGATGGAATAATGAACCGACGAGTCTATCAACCTTAGTGTCTGAAGAGTGACACTTAATTGTACTGAAGGATGGACAGGTGTTGCCACGGGGATTAATCATTAACAGTAGCGGCGCTGGGGAGGGCATAGGGAGCGCAGGTGACGAGGGAAACTGAGAGGGAAGGAAGACAGGAGAGAGACAACACAGTGGAGAGAAGACATGAGAAAGAGTGGTGTGTGTGTCAGTGTGATAAGATATTGCCACAAAAAACGAGATAAATCTGAGAACAACGTATACTCTATTGATAAACGGACGTAAAAGAACAAAGTGATAAAGATGTGAGGGAAATAAAATGTACGTGGGAGTGAATAGAGGACAGGGAAGAGAAGAGTAATATATTGTAGAGCAGACGGGGAATGAAAGGTTGTGGTGGATCATGAAAGTAAAACAGAGACGTGAAGGGGTAATCAAAGCACTGCACGAGAAGACCAAAGATGAAAGAAGATCAGAAATGAATGACTCACGCACCACTGTAAAGATTAAAGGGAGATATGCACTTCATTAAATATGTAGACTAATAGATAAAAATACACACACACACACACACACACACACACACACACACACACACACACACACACACACACACACACACACACACACACACACACACACACACACACACACACACACACACATACAGAAAGGGCAAGGGTGGAGGCACTCAAAAGCACCCTAAAGCAGAAGCACCAGTAGGACAACATTTGCTTGCCTCTCCCAAGCTTGGTGTGTCGCGAGCTGGCATCCCTTCCTCCCCTTCCTCTCCTCTCCCTCTCCTGTCTCCCCCACTTCCCACTCCCTTCTCTTCCTCCCCTCTCCTCTCCTCTTCTCTCCTCTCCTCTCCCTGCCTCCGTGCCTTCATCCTTCCTCCCTTTTTGCCACTCTCATCGTCCCTCCTCACCTCCCTGTCTCGTCTCTTCTTTCCTTTTCCTGCTCTCCTTACCTACATCCTCTTCCATCCTTCCCTTCTAACCGTCTTCCTCCGTTATTCCTTCTATTTTCTTTATTTTCTTCTTCCCTTCCTCCAAGGTCCCTCTATAATTTCCTGAATCGTCCTTCAGTTCCTCCTTTTCACCCTCCAGTGCTCCTCTTCTCTCCGTTTCCTTTCCCTCCCTACCTTCGTATTTTTCCAGTATTAATGCACCGGAATGACGGAGTGTATTCGAGTAATAATTAAGATCAGTTTAAAAAGTGCAGGTACAATTTTACAATTCATAACGCTGAGGTTACGAATAATGATCCCCACCATTAAGACACAAGGAACTGTAACACCTGCGAGGTAATTAACAGGTGAGTCACGGACATAAACAGGTGACGCAAGATGGCGGCATGCGTGGTAATCGTTGCAGTAACAACACGGGCGGTTTTACGGTTTTTGTATTAAGAATTCAAGTCGCATAACTTCTTTTTTTCTTTTCCTACTTCTTGAGAATTTCCGTCACGAGAAGCCTGAGTCTCTTTCCTACTTATTTTCCTCCGCGAGTGCTTTGCTTCGTCACCGTAACACAACCCGAGCCTCAACACAAACCTTGACTCGCCTCACCCGTGACGCTGTTTCTGCCTCCACTCATGTCACAATGCAAACACCGCCCGCCATCTTGCATCCGGTATAAAAGAAGTTGCATTCCAGTAGCGAACAAACCAAAATGTACCAAAAATCTATATACATACTCGAAAAAAAATATATATAGGATCCTAAATGTACCAGAAAATGTGTATCATAACAGCTCAAACATTACAAGCAAAAAATACAGTAGAACTTAGATATACTCAAAATGAAAGGTACTGGAAAAACTTGTACCACTGTTTAACCATTCATACTGGAAGTCCAAATATACTATATAACTAATTTAGAATACCAACTATAACACAAAATGATTACAATAAAGCTTCCAGGATAGCAGAAATAAGATCTGTAGACCCCAAAAACATACAAAAATAAACGAATATTCTATTATGCTACTAGATTTTCAAATACTCGTATATTAGAAGAAAAATTCCAGAACTCCAAAGATATAAACACGAACTGCACAAGACCCCCAAAACTCAACAGTATATTTATATACTAGAAGGTAAATCTGTTAAAGAGTAAATGTAATAAGTAACCCCCAAAACATCAGCTGCAGTATAAGATTTATAAACAAATAAAGAATAATGTACGTACGTGAGTGTACAGAGTTGAAGTGAAAGTAAAGACACGCTGTAATTCATATAGACTCAGTGCACATGGTGACCTTCATGGCAATATGTGGTGACTAGGAGGACAGGGTGATGAAAGAGGAGAAAAAATAATAAAGAAAACGAAGAAGAGAACTAGGAGGAGAATGAATAAGGGATGTCAAAGAAATTACATAGAAAAAGAACGGAAAATGAAATAATAATATAGATACGGATAATACGAGACAAGAAAAAAAAAGATAAAAAAAAATAACAAAAAAAAAATATTAATAATGAACAAAACATGAGCAAAAACAAACAAACTCCACCAATACAACACAATAAGAAATACAATAACTATCCCCACTTGTACAACTATAAATAAAACTAAAGTAAGAGTAAAGAAACAAATAACCACACTAATGAAAAAAAAGAACAACTAACAAACTAAGAAAACTAAGAAACACATCACCAAGAGCAACAACTGAAAAAAAAACACACCAACTTATAACTTTCCCAATTCATCTGCTTGAGTTCCTTCTTTTGTGGCGGGGAAAAGAGCAGAGAGTCTCCCTCCAATCAAGGCTCTTTGACCCCGAGGAGGCGCCTTTTGTCACGTAATAGTTGTCGTGAATGCAGAATAATAATGGCAATAAATAAAAGGATTCACTTCATCTCGACATTCACCTTCTTTCTCACGCTGACTTCCTCGCTCATTCACCTCACGAGAACTTTTATTTGTGCCATTTTTCCCCTTTGTGTAGGATATTTCTGGGTGAGAGAGAGAGAGAGAGAGAGAGAGAGAGAGAGAGAGAGAGAGAGAGAGAGAGAGAGAGAGAGAGAGAGAGAGAGAGAGAGAGAGCAATCGTCTATTCGTATCTGTCACTAGTAATACCTCGGGTCATTTTTTCCTAGACATGGATGTGTTTCCATTACGTTTTTTATCGTTATGTCTCAGTTTTTTTTTTTTTTTTTTGGAGGGGGAGTCATCATTTCATCAGTCCTTACTCACTAAATCATATATTCTGTTATTCTTTTACATTTATCTCTTTATTTATTCAATGGTGAAATTTCCGCAACTTTTCTGAAATTCATGACAAAAAATAAGTTGCACGATCGATTCTCGTCTCGGACAGTGTCCCGTAATTCCTCTCCCAACAAGGATGAGGGAAGCCTGGCAGAGGTCAAGGAGGGAGGAAAGAAGACGAGGGGCGACGAGAGAGAGACCGAAGGGCCTGTGGGGGGTAGGAAGAGATCAGTGAGGGAAAGCAGGAAAAGAGGAAATATAAGAAAAGAGGTCAAGTGGTAAGAGGCAGGCGAAGGAGTAAGTGGGACGTTAATGAAGGCAGTGAAATGCAGGGAAGAGAAGGAAGAGGAACAGGAAGAATAGGAGGAGGTGAAGGAGGAATAGGAGGTGAGGAGGTAGGGTCATGCACCTGCCGCTACGAGGGAATGAGAAGAGAATGAAGGAAGTGGTAGAGAGGGTGAGAGAGAAGATCGGGAGGGAGAGGAAGGGAGAGTTTAAAGCGTCTGGAGAGATAATCACCTGAGACAGTCATGCCGGCTGCTTCACACACACACACACACACACACACACACACACACACACACACACATAAGACAAGACAAGCAAAGCCTCTACCACATGCTCTCTCTCTCTCTCTCTCTCTCTCTCTCTCTCTCTCTCTCTCTCTCTCTCTCTCTCTCTCTCTCTCTCTCTCTCTCTCTCTCTCTCTCTCTCTCTCTCTCTCTCTCTCTCTCTCTCTCTCTCTCTCTCTCTCTCTCTCTCTCTCAGTTTAATTCCCCATTACACACGAGGCAATATGGCACCGCTGCATTTGGTGGTATCGGAATTCGAGAGCCTCTAGTTTTTAAAGCAATTTCGATCTGGTATTAGGCTGAAGAGCATTTAGGATCCGTGTGTGTGTGTGTGTGTGTGTGTGTGTGTGTGTGTGTGTGTGTGTGTGTGTGTGTGTGTGAGTGTGAGTGATCAGTCTCCGTTATCTGAAACATGAAAACAAAAAACGATGATCAGTTTTTTTCTTCTCCTTCGTTCTGATATACATACAACAAGAGACAATCAAGAAAATTGTACTGACTGATTATATCTTAGGGGAAAAATAACGAAATTATCCCTCTTATCTAGACTCATTATTCTGCTTCTGTTTCTTTTCTTTCTTTACTGTTATCTTTGAATACATCTATCTTTGCCTGCTTCTCTCTCTCTCTCTCTCTCTCTCTCTCTCTCTCTCTCTCTCTCTCTCTCTCTCTCTCTCTCTCTCTCTCTCTCTCTCTCTCTCTCTCTCTCTCTCTCTCTCTCCTGCAATACAGGCAAACGGAGTGACAGCTTACAGACGGAATCCGAGGGGAAAGATAAATGTTAGACGTGGCAAGGGAATGCTGGCGTGTTTATCTGTTTGCGAGAAGGAGAAGGAGAAGGAGGAGAAGGAGGAGGATAGAGAAAGTAAGAGAAGGAATGAGAGATGGAAGTGGAGAAATAAAACAACAACGGTGGAGGGCGAAAGAAGAAGGAAATGCAGGAAGAAGAAGAAAAGCAGGAGGAGGATTAGGAGGATTAGGAGGAGGAGGAGGAGGAGGAGGAGGAGGAGGAGGAGGAGGAGGAGGAGTCAATGATAAATGTATGAGTCATTTCTCACATTGTAGTTGGATGAGAGAGAGAGAGAGAGAGAGAGAGAGAGAGAGAGAGAGAGAGAGAGAGAGAGAGAGAGAGAGAGAGAGAGAGAGAGAGAGAGAGAGAGAGAGAGAGAGAGAGAGAGAGAGAAACCTCAAATGGAGTCATTCTTCTGTGTGGAAACATGAGAGAGGCAAGATAAATTATGGAGGTCAAAAGAGTGGAAAAAAATAAGCCGGAAAAGGACGTGTCGCGAGGAAGTCTAGTCAGCTGGATGAAGTGAAGCGTGTCTGGATAGGCGGGGAAGATTAATGAGCAGTAGTAGTAGTAGTAGTAGTAGTAGTAGTAGTAGTAGTAGTAGTAGTATGATATTAGCGGTAATGGTGTTTTGTGACGAGAAAATAATGAGGAAGAGTGAAAAGTAAAAGAAGCAGAAGTAGGAAGAGGAGGATGAGGACGAAACTGAAGAATAAGAGGAAGGCGAGAAGCAATAACGGAAAGACAACGAGCAAGAAAGTAAATAAAGGAATCAACGAGGAGAGTAAATCAGGAGAAGACGAGGAGAAGCGAAGCAGAGTGGGTGAGAAGTGTCTGGTGAAGAAAGGGAAAGCCATTAACGGGAGGGGGCGTGGCGCGGCGGACACCAGCCGGCGGGGTGACGCAACAATGACGCAACACAAAGCATTGCCACACGCCGCCACCGCAAAGGAGCAGGAGGAAAGAAAAAAGGAAGCAAACAAAATACTCGCAAAAATCAGCTTGCTTCCCTTTTGTTCTGTTGTTACAATGGATTTATTTCACCTTTTTGTTTGTGTTTGTGCCTCCACACATTTCCACCTCCGTCATGCAGGCGTGATTCGTTAAAACAACAGATAGAGCTGTATCAAGCAAAGCACTTCACTTTTTAACCTATTAACTACACGTTTGTCTCGCTGTAATCTTAATCTCGACTTGTATATGAACGCAAGAGTAAATCACAACTGAATACCGTTTCTACTTCCCATTCCACGGTATTCTATCACACTACCTAGGGAAATACGTCATTTATTCACCTTTTAACAACATGTCTGTCTCAGTGATACGTGCAATCCAATCTCGCCTTGTATGTGGTCCTAAGCACAGAGTCACAGATATCCACCGCGTCTGTTTACCATTCAGCACTTTAGTCTAAATGATGATACCGTCTAGCGTTGCAGGTATGATAAACAGGGCGACGCTGCTATCATCGCCGCGCCTCAAAACAACCTGATTTTGTGTCTCGCCGCGAAAACATGCAGGGGACCATTATTTCCTGTCCCTTTGAGACTAAACATGTTATGCTTTCGAGACCCCGAGACGCTATTCATTCCTCTTTTTTCTTTTTCTTTTTCTCTCTGTTACTTTTTTTTTCCTCATGGTACGTCAATGGAGGAAGGGAACGAGACGGCAACAGACTTTTTGCGTTAGTTATCCTTAAATGAACCTTGTAAATTGTACCGGGATGGCTTTCTTCGAACTTCCCCGCTGAGAGAGAGAGAGAGAGAGAGAGAGAGAGAATATGACTATAACATTATTCAGAAATGTTATCTTATTCACGATAGGACTAAACCCTTGAAGCATCAAACTCCATAACTAAGTGGCATCCTAAATTATAAGCCAAATGGACTAGAAGACCTTAGGGGCTTAGAGAGGCAGAACGTTCGCCCGGCTAGGCTGCCAGCTTTCTCCGGCGTCACTCAGTGCTGTCCAAGCCTGAAGGAAGCCATACAAAGAAAAGAACCACTCACTTTTTTCTCCTTGTTTCTCGATCCGTCCATTTGTGGGTGCCGACACTGCGTAGAGAGAGAGAGAGAGAGAGAGAGAGAGAGAGAGAGAGAGAGAGAGAGAGAGAGAGAGAGAGAGAGAGGAAGGGGATGGGTGTATAAAGCAAGGGGTGTGCTGCAAGTGGCGTACAGAGGGGAGCTGTGTTATAGAGCGGGAATGACTTAGTTGTTCAGGAAGTTAATGTTCATAGGAGTGGTGTGGAGTTTCAGGGCGACGGTGGTGGTAGGTAAGGGTGCTGCATCTGCGTTCTATATATGGATGAGGGGAAGAAAAAATTCTCTCTCTCTCTCTCTCTCTCTCTCTCTCTCTCTCTCTCTCTCTCTCTCTCTCTCTCTCTCTCTCTCTCTCTCTCTCTCTCTCTCTCTCTAAATCATAATTCATAGCTACACAATATAACCAAGATTTACGAGGCAACAGTAGTAGGAAAAGTAGAGGTGGAAATGGCGGTGATGATAGTGGTGGTGGTGGTGATGATGGTAGTAGAACAGCCTGAAGGTGTGGCCTTTACACACACACACACACACACACACACACACACACACACACACACACACACACACACACACACACACACACACACACACACACACACACACACACACACACACACACACACACACACACACACACACACACGTTCCTATGTTTCCCTTTTATTTACATCCACTGGCACAGATCCACAGGCAGTCAATGGGGTGAGCGAAGCGTGACAGGGAATGGCTGCCTCGCGAGCACTTTCCAGGGACTCTTTAAGCGGCCACATTTAGTGATTAAAATCTTCCCAGGAGAGACGAAAAGGAAAACGTGTCCTTTTCAGTGTCCAAAGAGGGTCATTTTCCCCTTAGGACAAGCGTGGGGAGGATGAGGAGCAGGAAAAGGAGGAAATGCCAGGAAAGTTTGAAGGTTAAGGGTGAGAGAGAAAGAGGGAGAGAGTGAGTGAAGAGAAGGAATGAGAGTGCGTGTCTTATTTCCCTCAACTGACTTGCCAGCCACCCAGCCACGACCTGCCGTCTGGTATTTATTTCCTCCCAAGCAACGGGGTCACATTTTAGCTTCGCGGGTCTTCAGTTTCCGCGTTCATCCGTTTATTCCTTGCCTCCCCCACTCTAGCGGCGCCGTAAATGGTAGTGCGTCTCCCCTCCTAGTCTCCCTTTGTTCCGTTTTTAGGAATTAGAGAATGTAGCTTGCGATCACATGTGGGGTGTAACGTAACGAGGCAAGCAGCAAGCAGTCTGGTTATTCCTCTTGTGTGCTTGCTTGCTTGTTCTCTCTCTCTCTCTCTCTCTCTCTCTCTCTCTCTCTCTCTCTCTCTCTCTCTCTCTCTCTCTCTCTCTCTCTCTCTCTCTCTCTCCATTTTAAATTAGCGTCTTTCCTACACGTAAACATTTGAATATTCTAGTTAATTTTCTCTTCACTCCCACGCCTCACCTGTCTGCGTCTGTCTGTCAGTCTGAATCTCTCTCTCTCTCTCTCTCTCTCTCTCTCTCTCTCTCTCTCTCTCTCTCTCTCTCTCTCTCTCTCTCTCTCTCTCTCTCTCTCTCTCTCTCTCTCTCTCTCTCTCTCTCTCCCCCATCACTCACACAGCCTCGCCCATACATATACCCTTAAATCCAATTCTTTTCTCCACCACCCACCTGTCCTTCCACTTCTCCCCTTTAAATACGGCCTCCTAAAGGTGAACACGTAACGAGCATTATTCCACCTGATTTCCACACACGCCTCTCATCTGGTTCACCTGCCGCCAAGGGAAACAAAGGTGTGCTGGTCTGGAAACGGAATAATAAGAAGTCGCCTGAGCTCTTAATTAACAGAAGCAGTCGTAAGAGAGATTTTCCGGGAATTTACCTGCTACTGTGGCGTATAATTCCAAGTTACGAATTAACTTTTGCCTTTTGTTGTCTCGTAATTTTTTTTTTCATTGATACACAAACTGACCCTCTCCCAACACCTAGGGAGACCTAAACAACCAATCAGAACAGGCGGTCTAATGGAGTTGGCCAATAGGGAGCCCAGCACCTGCCTGCCCGATCGATGCAGCCAGACGCCGAACGCTGACTGGCTGCCGCGGGGCTTGGTCTGGCGAGGTAATAAGCCAATAAGGTTAACGTACGGAATGTCCTTAAGCCTTAGGGAATAGGTTAGTTGGTGTAGGTCTCTTCCCACATCCCCCCACCCACGCCTCTCTCTCTCTCTCTCTCTCTCTCTCTCTCTCTCTCTCTCTCTCTCTCTCTCTCTCTCTCTCTCTCTCTCTGACTGTTACCAACTCACATCAACCTCAGATACAGAAGGACATAAGAAATAACGGGAGAAGAATCTGACAAGAAACATTAATATCTTAAAGTCGGACAAAAACTGGCAGACAGCGACGAGCGGCCAAGGGAAGGTCAGCTGTAAAGTGTTCCCCAAATAGCCGAGCCTTGGTGGGGGCGACGCGCAGGTGAGGCGAGCTGAGGCGAGGCAAGGAGAGGGCAGGGCGGGAGGACAGGTGAAGGCGAAATACCAGTTCAACGATGAGGTAAACACGAGAATTGCAAAAGTGGTGTTGAGTCGAGAATAACATGAATGAAAGTCGCATGTCAGTAAGTGTGAAAATTGGTGAAAATGATAATGTCAGCTGAAGGAAATGAAGAATATTAGGAAAAGGGGACAAAAATTGGAAAAAAAAACATTAAAAAGTAAGAATGGTGTCAGAAAAAACGGTATTTCAAGAGAAGGAACAATATCAGGACAATAGGGTGAAAAAGAAAAGAAAAACAGGCAATTTGAAGAATATAAAACGTGCTAAAAAGATAATACGAAGATGCCTAAGAATCATGTAGTGTTTGGATTAGATAAATGTAAACCTAATGCTACAAATTACTGATAAACCACTCAGAATTACGACATAAATATTCCTATGGCATTAGAGGTAAAGAAAACCAAGAATGTCATGGATAAAGAACCGTATGTCAGAAAAAAAATAAATAAAAACATGA
Source organism: Scylla paramamosain (assembly GCF_035594125.1). Lineage (NCBI taxonomy): Eukaryota > Metazoa > Arthropoda > Malacostraca > Decapoda > Portunidae > Scylla > Scylla paramamosain. The sequence goes on from NC_087178.1 coordinate 20,113,344, forward strand.
ACATTTACAATAATTTGGCGAATACCACAACATAAATCTTCATAATTACATGACGAAAGTTCCCTTGAAGTATTAGATAAAGAACTGCATAATAAATTACAAGTATCATGGCAACACAGTCATAATACGTGAGAAAGACACGTTAATTAAAAGTAACAATACAATGAGAGAGAAAAAAAAAAGAGAGAATACATAATTAACTTATATATCTCCCTTAACATTCCTCTTCCTTCAGTTCCATTGTGTCGAGTTTCCTTATTTCCTTTTCCTCCTCCGCATCCTCTTTCTGGGTCATAATTTCAAGCTTCAGTTACTAATGTTACATGATATATGGGATTTCTTTCCTCAGTTATCTTAATTAACACGTATTTCCACCGTGCATATAAAGACGCAATGTTTCTTCACTTAGTCTTCTATTCATCTTTGTTATCATTCTTTTCTTCATCATCTTCAATCTCCTTTTTCTTTCCCATTTTTCCTGCTGCCTTTTTTATTTTATTTTTTTTCCCACTAGTTGGATAACAATTCGTGTCCCGCTGAGGCAACATATTTCTACTGTAAAATTCTCTCTCTCTCTCTCTCTCTCTCTCTCTCTCTCTCTCTCTCTCTCTCTCTCTCTCTCTCTCTCTCTCTCTCTCTGTCCATTTACACTGATCTCGCTCCTTTCCTTCATAATGTTACAACTCCCTCCCATATTTTCCTTCCTCTTCACTCTATTTATCATTCTCCTCCGTTTCCCTCCTCCTCCGCTTCCTTTGTCATCTTTTTTTCTCAGTGTCTGGTTGCCTTTCCTCTTTCCCTCCTCTGCTCAGCGTAGGATTCAAGCGTATCCCGTTTTCTTCCTCTAGACTTGTTCCCTGTGGATGTGTGTCTTCCGTACTGTGTTAAGGCGTGTAATATATCTTATCTTACTGTTATTGCTGTCATACTTTTCCCTCCCTTTGTTTTGAAGTGTGTTCTCTCTCTCTCTCTCTCTCTCTCTCTCTCTCTCTCTCTCTCTCTCTCTCTCTCTCTCTCTCTCTCTCTCTCTCTCTCTCTCTCTCTCTCTCTGTAGACACGTAAACACTTAATTCTCTCTACCATGAAGGAAGAATTTCCTGGGATCTAATTATTTCGTGACCAACTTAATCTTCTAGGAAAAAATGTTACACACATACACACACACACACACACACACACACACACACACACACACACACACACACACACACACACACACACACACACAAACAAGCAAGCAATCACGCACAAACAGAAAGATAAATGGTAGACAACGAGAAATTTACGAAGGAAAGAAGGGATTATAAGAGAAATATGAGGAGAAGCTGAATAGGAGGGGGAGGAGGAGGAGGAGGTAAAGAAGGAAGAGGAGGAGAAGAAAGAGGAAATACCAATTCTTGTTAGTGTGATATTGGACATGACAAGTAAAAGAGAAAGATGAGAGAGAGAGAGAGAGAGAGAGAGAGAGAGAGAGAGAGAGAGAGAGAGAGAGAGAGAGAGAGAGAGAGAGAGAGAGAGAGAGAGAGAAACCTTGTATAGAAGCACCTTGACATCTAGAATCGTCTTGACTCTGTAAAGAATGAGGAGGGACAGGAGTGAAGGAGCGTAGACTGAAGGAGTGAAGGAGCGTAAGTGAAGAAAGGAGGTGAAGGACAGGTGAGGGAGAGCAGGGGAGAGAAGAGTGATGGAAGGAGGAGAGTTGAAGGAGAGGAGGAGAAGGAAAAGGAGGAGGGGGCGGAGGAGGAGGAGGAGGAGGAGGAGGAGGAGGAGGAGGAGGAAGAGGAGGAGGAGGAGGAGGAGGAGGAAGGCCAGGGAGGAACGCTTCAAGGTACTGGATCCGAGAATTCTATCTTAAAACCGAGGAGAGAGAGAGAGAGAGAGAGAGAGAGAGAGAGAGAGAGAGAGAGAGAGAGAGAGAGAGAGAGAGAGAGAGGACGTTTAAAAACTTAGAAAATATCAAAGAAAAATTAGATAAAATAAAATAGACTAGAGCAAGTTTTATAGGATGAAGAAGAGCAAGTTAATTAATCTCACTAAGGGAGAGGGAGGGAAATATGCACGGTAAGGAAAGAATCACGGAGGGAAAAAATTAGGAAGTGAGAGAGAGAGAGAGAGAGAGAGAGAGAGAGAGAGAGAGAGAGAGAGAGAGAGAGAGAGAGAGAGAGAGAGAGAGAGAAGAAGGGGAGGATGAGAAATTAACGGAAGGGGACAAGAAATCTAATATTAGAACAGAAAAAACGACTTACACAGCACGCCCCTCTAAAGAAAACAAAATAATAACATAAGCCCATGAAAAAATAAATAAATAAATAACATAGTGAACATAAACTGAGGCATCACGTAACCTAACCTAACCTAACTTGACCTAACCCAACTTAACCTAACCTAACCTAACCTAACCTAACCTAACCTAACCTAACTTAACCTAACCTAACCTAACCTAACCTAACTTGACCTAACCCAACTTAACCTAACCTAACCTAACCTAACCTGACCTAACCCAACTTAACCTAACCTAACCTAACCTAACCTAACCTAACCCAACTTAACCTAACCTAACAGAACTTATCCCTAACCTAACCTAACGTAACCTAACCTAACCTATCCCAATTTAAACCTACCTAACCTAACCTAACCTAACTCTGATGAACTAAGACACAGCAGCACCCACTGTGACTCATTTTCTAGCGTGTTTCATGTTTACTGTCAGGTGTGTACGTCACCAGGTGTTGCAGGAGAACGTGACGAGGGCAGTGGTACGAGTGCTTCGTGTTGGGAATAATCTGGGCTACGTTTATAACAGGTTTAGAGGTAATTTTCCCCTCTGCTGGAAGTAAAAAAGCACGAGAGATGCGACGTGACGTGAGGGAGGAAGAGAAACAGTGGGTGGCGGAGGAATGAGAGTGAGAGTGAGAGGAAGAAGAGGAAGAGGAAGGCAAGTAACTGTTGGTGGAAGAGGAGGAACACGGAGAGCAGGAGGACATAAATAATAGCAATCATAATCATAGAATATACATGGAAGATTTAAATAATGCAACTCAGGGATGGAAAGGAAGTATACACACACACACACACACACACACACACACACACACACACACACACACACACACACACACACACACACACACACACACACCCATCAAAATAAACACACACAACAATGCAGAGAGAGAGAGAGAGAGAGAGAGAGAGAGAGAGAGAGAGAGAGAGAGAGAGAGAGAGAGAGAGAGAGAGACAGACTTGGACGCACCTTCCTCAGACAGGTTTAGATTAATGCAGGGTTACGGTCTGCTACTCCAGGGGGAGGAGAGGAGCTGGGGTGTGATAAGAGAGGGGAAGCTGGGAGGGGATTGAAGGCAGGGGGAGTGGAGGGACAGGAGGCGAGCGGAGGAAGAGAGGGAAGAGCGAGGGGAGAAAGGTTAATCTATAGTGTGGGAAGGGAAGGGAATAGAAGGAGGAGGAGGAGGAGGAGGGGAAGTCAGGCCAGTGAGGATAGAGAACAAGGTAGTTGGGAAGAAAACAATGAAACAAAGAATAGGGAGAAGAAGACGAAGAGCGTGAAGAGAGATAACGTAATGCACGAGAGGTCAACATTATAACTACCAGCAATCGAAAGATAAACAACTAAACGAGGCACAGGAAGCAACGCGATCAGAAAACAATATAAAGTTAACATCACAGTGGTAAAGAAAACACTACATAAAGAAAATGAGCACAGAACATAACACATTCCTCCCTTCTCCTCTTACTCCTCCTTCCTTTCCTTCTCCTCTTCCTCTTCCTCTTCCTCCTCCTGCTCCTGCGTCATAAAATACAGATCGAAAACAATCTTCGTCGCTTTGTTATCGTGACAAATTGTTTTTATTATTCGTTATTTACGACAGATATTTCCCCACCTATCCAA
>NC_087178.1:20122250-20127250 GCF_035594125.1 Scylla paramamosain
GTCTTCAGTTTTTTTTTTTTCTGCCCTTTAGAGTCACAATTAACTAAATCTATTTGGTTAATCATCCTATCGACATCTAGTGCACAATTTTAGCTCGTTTACGACAAATCTGAATTTAGAATTCACTGGTGTACGTTCCGATAGTCTCTCTTTAATTCTGCATATTATCTTCAAGTTCACATATCACAAAACACATTAATTTCGTGAACCAATATATCGACTTGAAAAATCATTCTGGCCGGTGTACGATACAGTGGACATTAATATTCACATGTATACCTTACAATAGTGGCCCTTCAATTACACACACTTTCTAGACTCAAAGTTAACTGAACACATTGAATTAAACAATATATAGACATGCACGTACGATAACTTTGACCTTTGTACGACAGCGCAGAGCCTTGTCGACCCTGGCACACAAGTTCTGAGTCGCAGCCTCTCGTAGTCAATTACATGCACAAGTGGCCAGGTATACACAAGGCCACGTCGTCTACACGGCTAATAAGGACATACACAGGGCATGTCAGGAAGCGTAATGCCTCTCTGGACGGCCCTTGAAGGAGGATAAAGTAAATACGGTTAGCCCGTAATCGAGCATAAAGCGGAGATGAAGGGCCTGTCAGTAAGCATCGTTACGCGACATCACAGAGCGGCGGGGGAAGATGGATGAACTGCCGCTGGAATTCAATTTCTGACTTTCTTACTCATGTTATATCTTTTTATATATAATAAATCTACTTTACAGTTTTCAATAGCGTTTAGTTCCAACGTTATCATTTATACATTTAATTTGTTCATTTCAAGATTGATTTACAACTATCAATTAATTATCCGAAATATATTTGAAATAATTATTACTACTAGTCCTCATAACTATCTATTCATTTATTTAAAATCATTTTTTTTTACACCGAAGAACTATTCAATATATTTTACATCTTATTTTCATCATTATTGCCATCACTATTATTATTATCAACATTCATCATTATTACCTTATCACTAACATACCAATAAAGGAGATGTTTTCGCTTTCTCGGAGCACTGCATTGTTCCCAAAGGCACGGCAGGAATTCAGGGCACGAAAGAAATGCTGCAGCGGGAGAGAGCGAGGAGTGGCTAAGGGCGGGCAAGAGGAACGGAAAGGAGAATAAACAATGGTAAGAGGTCCTCTGTTGAGCCCTCTATATCTACTCACAGGACAAGAGTTCCGGACCCATTTCTCGGATTGTCTTTTTCTTTTTGTGTCTGTACGTTCTGTCTCTTTTTGTCCATCCGTTTGTCTGGTCGGCTGTCTGGCTGGTCTTGTACACACACACTCTCTCTCTCTCTCTCTCCCTCTCTCTCTCTCTCCTCTCTCTCTCTCTCTCTCTCTTTCTCTCCTCTCTCATAAGAATTTTTTCCCCATCTCAGTCTTAATCTCCACTTCCCCACTTTTTCCCTCAGCTCTCTGCCCAATCTAAAAAACTCATACACATTCAGTTTCCGCGGACAGGGAAAAAATAACGGGGGAAAAATGAGAGAATAAGAAATATACAAGTAAACCCCTTGAGACAAAAACGTGACGTAACAGTGACGTAACAGTAACTCTTCACCCCTGAGGCGAATACGAATCTCTAATTGACACCCAATCACCGAGTTTCTGTACACGACGTAGCCATCAATCACTCCAGTTAATATTATGTAAACGACGACCAGGAGAGAGAGAGAGAGAGGAGAGAGGCTGAGGAAAAGTTAATTATTTCAGCACTGGGGAGAGTTTACTGACATCTATTTAGGTTAGGATGCTTTGGTTGGTCCTCCACGCGGCTGTCGAGAGGGAAAATAAGCAGATATTTTATTACAGCTATGCTTCATTTTGACGTATCGGTATTCTGTTTGCAGTGGGGGTACCAAGCAGCAACGTCTCCTTTCCCTCTCCTCCCCCTCTCTCTCTCTCTCTCTCTCTCTCTCTCTGTTTGTGTCTCTGTGTGTGTGTGTGTGTTGTGTGTGTGTGGTGTGTGTGTGTGTGTGTGTGTGTGTGTGTGTTGTGTGTGTGTGTGATCCGAGTAAAAATAAATAAAGCAATAAGAATTAATTAAAGAACGAATAGAAGTAAACACGCGAATCTGTATCTCATTATATATACATATTTACATGAACACAAACTTAAAAAAAGAAAAAAAAACAGTTCGAGCTATGTACGTACAAGTGAAGGCGTCGCGGTTGCTACGCACGTAAAGGGTTTTTTAATTAAAGCCCAGCAATTAACGGGCCGAGGAGCGAGACGGCCTTAATTATCTGCCGCCAGGGACAGTCTAGAGATAAGTAGTGGACGTGGATTTCGTGCACTCCCCACCACACCCCTTTCCCCTCCCATTCCCGCTTCCCCCTCCCCTCAAGACCGCTTTTTGTGAGTCGGGTAAAAATCGAGGAAAATTACGATGAGAAAAGGAAGGAATCGTAAAATTACTCTGATCCTCATCTTGCTAAGACGGCAACTTTCGGCCAAATCTGCGCCGGTGATGGTAGATTCTCGGTATTAACTTCTTCAGGATTTCCCCTCACGGATTCTGGCTCTACTAAAGGAGATGTGGGGGTGAGGAAGGCGGTGTTTCCAGGGCTGCTGGGAGTAGGCCTCGTGGGTTTGTGTGTGTGTGTGTGTGCGTGTGTGTGTGTGTGTGTGTGTTTCCATAAGCTTTTACTGATGCTCTCCCATCAGCCCGCCTCCATAATGCAAGAGTAAGCTAGAATTTTCTCATCTTTATCCCTTTTCTTTTATATATAACTTATATTTTATTTTCTTGCAACACTGATTTCAAGAATGGAATATCACAAAATATCTCTGGAAATAAAGCAAGTATTCCTACTTTTCTATTTTCAAGAGAGATGACAATCCTTCACTCTGTTCTCATCAAACTAAGCAACTTTTTTTCTCGATTTTGATGTCCTTTCATGAGTGTCTGTGCTGCAAAAATGAATAAATAAATACGAAAAAAAATAAATAAATAAAAAGCTTCACTCAACAACCACCACTTTCCTGCACAAAGAGATTCAATCCACAAAAGGAAAAAGAATACAAAAATAGGAAACAGGCACAGTATGGCTTACCGTTAAACATAGATCGCACGCCATTCAGATGCTACACGCCCCGGAGGCCTGAGCACGCCGGGAACTGTTCATACACTCGATCGCTCTAACAAAAGCATGAGTTGGCCGCCCTGTCTCCTCCCTTCTGTATATCGTATCAACACGTGAGGCATGCTACGCGGGTGAGGCATGGGTTATTGCTGCTGCCGGGGTGGAGGAGGAGAAGGAAGAGGAAGAGAAGGAGGAGGAGGAGAGGAGCTGGAATAAAATATAGGAAAAAGAGTGGAAACTTCAATAACAGTTCAGCTGGAGAACAAACTGTGTAAGCGTAATTTTACATGGCAGTATGTGATATATATTTTCTCTTTCACATTATACAACTCCTGGTTATGTACAAAGGGCAGTTGTATTTCTCTTACCATCCCTGCAGTGCACAATAAAAGGCCACATATTCTTGGGACAGTAAGCAGTAACTCAAAATGGCATGTCCACCCGACGCCTCACGCCAAAGCTGCCTCCATCCGGCGTCACCACGAGCAAGGTGACAATACTCGTAACTGTTCGCACACGAGTCCTGATAGCCACTCACGAGGCGGCATCACGGGACACATAACCCTCGCTGGAGACCCGGAGCAGGACACGCACATTACCCCCCGGCACTTCTCAGACCAGTTTACAACACAAATGGTCTCTCCGCGTCACTCGGCAACAACTTGCTACTCGGCGACAAGATAGAGACTCGCTTCCCAGGCACGGCTTCCCATCAGCGGGGCGAAATGCTGGCAGGAAGACAAGACTGAGTGGTACTGTTGGCCGGTGTGACATTCTCCTTATGCTGTAGTAGTAAACTTATGTGTCAGCTGTTAATCTTGCTGCTGCTACTACTACTACTACTACTACTACTACTACTACTACTACTAAATATTTAATACTGTGAAAGTAGTAATAAAATAATCATTACATAAAACTCGCTTACGTTATCTAATTGTCTGCCTCACACACACACACACACACACACACACACACACACACAATGGTAGACGAGATATATTTAGAAATTCCCTGGGACTCACAATTGTCCAGCCGTAGCATTTCTGATTGAAATTTTAATGAGTTTCGGGTCTAGGGAGCAGAGAAGGGGAAGGGAAGGAAAGATGGGAGGCGGAACGGACGAAGATACTGAACAGGGAGAAAGAGAGAGAGAGTAAGGAGAGGAAGAGTAGGGGATGAGAAGTGTGGGTTTTGGGAGGATGAAAAGGAAGCTACGAGGAGAGGGTAGGAGAGAGAGGAGTAAGGGGTTAAGAGGAGAGAGAGAGAGACAGAGGGCATAGGGACTGATAGTGGAAGGGAGAGGGTGTCTTAATGAGCGGGTAAAAAGGTGAAGGTATTAATGAGAGAAAAATGGAGGAAGGGGGGAGAGGAACAGCGGAATGAGAGTAAGTAAAGAGCAAGACACGGGTGATAACAGACAGCAGTGAAGATGGGAGGTAAAAGTTACGGAAATCTATAAATAGGCAGAGAGAGAGAGAGAGAGAGAGAGAGAGAGAGAGAGAGAGAGAGAGAGAGAGAGAGAGAGAGAGAGAGAGAGAGAGAGAGAGAGAGATCCGTCCTTCAGATCTAATCCATGTCACATTTACTCGAAAAACACAAAAACTATACAAAACACCACCACATTAAGACAATTAACAATAATACTTCAATATGGGAACAGTAGTGAATAAAACATCAGCCTACATATAAACACAAACGAGTCTATAAAACGTATGCCTAAATAAAAGCATCAATAAAGTAAATAAAGCCAAAGACATAAAATTGAGCTCTGTTCAGTGTTTACAGGGGAGAGAGGAAGAGGGGGAGAGAGGAAGAGGGGAGAGAGGAAGAGGGAGACATGACGTCAGTGGGGGCGGCATCCAGGTTGCCATGGAAAC
>NC_087178.1:20134750-20222250 GCF_035594125.1 Scylla paramamosain
GACTTCTGCCCCGGGAGATTGCAATGAATACATTAAGATCTTTTATTTGTGCTGCTTGGAGTGAAAGCAGAGTGTGAGGAGAGGGTGCGAGGGGACAGACGGCGGGAAGATCCTGGAAGTGTTGGGCAGGTCAGGGATGCGATGCGCAGAGAGATGTGTGGCTGGCGACGCTGAGAAAATGAGTGTCTGGGATTGTGAAAAATGACGTTTCAAACTGTAAAGGTTTGTAACGTGAGCTCAGTTTCTCTCTGCAAATCCGTCACCTCCAATCAAACACACACACACACACACACACACACACACACACTATCGTGACTTACGGGGAGAAAAAATGGCGGTGAAATATAGCCACTGCAGTCAGGTGGTAAGCAGCAGGTGTGTCACGCCACCAAGGCCTCGGGGGAGCACACCGCAGCGCCTCGGCAACACGAGACTAACTCACTAACTGTTCCCTTGCCTTGAGTGAACTACACTCTAATGACTGGTGTGTACAAGACAACACTGCCATTGAAGAGAAGCAGCTCAGGTTTAAAGCAACGGTAATGCAGACTGCAATTCTACCCCTCCTCCTCCTCCTCCTCCTCCTCCTCCTCCTCCTCCTCCTCCTCCTCCTCCTCTTCCCCCTCCCCCCTCATCCTCTTACTACGAACACGCGGATCCTAACGACGCCTGGCTGACTAAGCACTACAGGACATTGCCTGAGTGGCGATGACTGCTGTCGGGAGGAAATAGTCATTCTGCCTCTGAAGGCCAAGTGAAGAATGGAGCTTCAGGATGTCTCGGGGTATCGGCAGCACCGACGCCCAGCCTCGCCATGGTAGGCAAGGGTGCGCAAATAGTAAGCTCTCTCATGATATTCTTCCCTGACCTGAGATGTGCCTCCTCCCTCACCACACATGCTACTTTACATATACATACACATACATAAACATGAACACGCATGCACATGGAGTAAGCCTCTCATGTGTGCGGGCTACACTCACACTGCACTTCTAAGCGGCTTGGGTCACAGTCCACTGTTGTGTCGCGTCTCCCCCCCTGTGTTCTGCTGTCATTTTCTCAGTTATTCCCATTCTGAACTTGCGAAGTGCATTTCTCGACCTTCAAACGTTCCTGTTTCTTGCACCCTGTCTGAACCCCTGACGGATGGAAGCCCTGACAGAGAACCAGGAAGAGAAAACCTTTCATAGGAGAAATCCCCTCAAAAGATTCCAGCATAACTCCTCAGCTCTCCCTCCCACTCCAAAAAAGAAGATATAACCTCCTCTGGGTAGCAAGAGGGGTTAGCATTTGGCACTGAGCCAGGTAGGGGTCCCATGAGTAACACGGAAGACTATTGGGCGTTTCAAAATTCAGGAATTTGTAGTGTTTTCCTCGCACAAGCAACGCAGGATGCTGACTTGCTTTTATCGCATTGTTGTAGCCGCAGTTGTAATAGCAGAAGTAGTAGTAGAAGCAGCAACAGCGGTAACAGTAGTAGTAGTAGTAGTAATAGTAGTAGTAGTAGTAGTAGTAGTAGTAGTAGTAGTAGTAGTAGTAGTAGTAGTAGTAGTAGAAGTAGTAATAATACCGATAGCACAGACGACCAATAATGACAAGACACACACACACACACACACACACACACACATGCCGCCACCATCAAACACTCACGCACCAATGTACCAGAATTGTGTGATCGTGCAGACGCGACCCCCAATCCTCCATCAAAGGTACAAGTCCTCACCCAGCCAAGACCCTCTCCCTCGTCCCTTTCCCTGCCCCTCTCCCCTTCAATATTCCCCCTCCAATAAGACAGCGAGATGACCGCTTATCCCTGCCTCCCCCAAGGCCCCTAAGTCTTGTGTCTGCCAAACGCGCACCACGAGAATCCCTTGTTGGCGCAGCGAACCAATCCAGCCGGGTCATTTCTGGATCGCCTCCTGTTTCCAAATGGCCCTCGCGAGGTTTAGGGAGGATTTGATGCCTCATATTTTGTTTGATTCGTCTTCTCTCGTATTAATTCCTGTCTGCTGCGTGTTTCGTCAGTCTTTTTTGAGATTGTATAACGTGTGAGTGTATATGGACATAGTTTTTTGTTTTTTTTTACTTTGGTATTCGAGTTTTCATATATCGTGATCTCGTCCTTCGCCTTCCACCGCCTCCTCTTAATCCTCCTCCTTCTCCTGGCAATTTAAAGCGTGAATCGTCCGCTGATGCACATTCCATAAAATCACCAACAAAGTTTTGGACGTTTATTTTTGTACCGCAGTCTCTTGAATAGCCCTGTGTTATAGAAAAGATTAAATTGACTTCCTATTCTTTCTCTTCTTTCTTGCTACTTTAATGCCAACAAAGGAAGAGCAAAGCAGTGAAAGACTCAACGTACATAAATTTAAGATACTCGCATAAAGAAGCAATTCTCAGACAAAATTCAATCGAAAAAGGTTATGTTACTCATTTTTATTATCATATTCCTAGAGAGAGAGAGAGAGAGAGAGAGAGAGAGAGAGAGAGAGAGAGAGAGAGAGAGAAGCTTGATATTCCGTGACCTCTTCCAGCTATATTTATTACGGCCAGATCTGGGTCACCGGGGGAAAAAAATAAGCCAGGTATGGAAAAGAAGTGAATATAAATAACGTCACATCACGGGCCCAATAATAGTAATAATTATAGTCTTACTGGACATTTTATTGTGTTTGGTTAGAATCTGTCAAGTAAATCAACTGATAGTGGCGATTATACACATCAATAGTATCTTATTGTCATCTTTACCTGCCGTGTGTCTATTTTACTGATCTGTCTACCTGCGTACCTGGCTGCTTACTCATCTGTCTATTTGCCTGTCTATCTGTCTGTCTATCTATCTATCTATCCATACATCCATCCATCCATCTATCAGCATCAATCCACCTGTATCTATCAATTCATTCAGCTCAAGACTCATCCATCAGTCGATCTGTCACGGAAAAGAATTGGTATCACCTGTGCCAAATCCGTCTCTCTCCCTCTCCCTCTCTTTTCCTCACGTCTTCCCCTCTCTCCCTCCTTCCCCTCCCTCCTTCCCTCCTTATTCTTTCTGCTCTCCCTCCTGCAGCGAGTCTTGAGTGCGTCTCGCTGTCTCACCGTTAATCAGGGGCAAATGCCTAGGTGTTATTTTTCTTCTTCCCCTTTCAAGGAATTTCGTAATGAGAGAGAGAGAGAGAGAGAGAGAGAGAGAGAGAGAGAGAGAGAGAGAGAGAGAGAGAGAGAGAGAGAGAGAGAGAGAGAATACATGCCTTGATAAAAAGAACATTACTTTACTTGTTGATAATTACATGCATGAATGTTGCCATTACTAAAAAATGAGGAAAAGGAAAAAGAAAGCAAGGAATTAGAAAAGCAACAGTAAATACCTGGAGGAAACACGTAGAAAGATGATGCTAAAATACAGCCATTACTGAACGATGAAAAAACAGAAAAGAAGGACAGAGATTTAGGAAAATCATAGTAGAAATATAGAAGAAAAAATTAGATACGTGGAGGTTAACAGAATCTCGACGATAGATAGAATGAAGACTTAGCGTTGCCAGAGACAGTATCAATATAAATGAGAGAGACAACAAATAAAAGGATGGATTCATGGACGAAACGGCGGCATTCCATCAATCACACGCAGCTCTTCTTCATCACAAGATTCCTCCCCCAAAATTGTCAAAGTTCCCGCTAAAAGAAAATGGTAAGCTCTCGTAACTTCCCGTTTTCTCTCCTCCAGCAATCCATCACTGCCATTATGATGCTAATCGTTTTTTCTAAACTTTCACCAGGAGGGTGAAATAGGAAGAATTGCTGTTTATCCTCAGCTTACTATATGCATGGAGCTACGATAGAAAATTACTGTTAACACGCTTTACTCTTCTTACTGATTCCCTTCCTTTCGTGACAACTTCCCAGCACTCCAGAAATATTATGAAAGATATGGAGGATAGACTTACTTTAAGGCTTCAACTCACTATATGCATGGAGCTACGATAGAAAATTAATGTTAACACGCTTTTACTCTTCTTACTGATTCCCTTCCCTTCGTGACATCTTCCGAGCACTCCAGAAATATGATCAAAGAGATATGAAAGACCTAAGAGAAGGAACTTGAAAGAAGATTTGTAGTTGGAATGTTTTTTTTTATCTGAATATCTCTGAAGATTAATGTGGACAGGATGACAAAGAAGAGGAAAGTAAAAAAAAAAAAATGAACGTGATAGTGTGATATTGGAACCGTTTTTGTTGAGCGTCAATAATATTTTTTTTTTCTTTTTTTCCTTTCTTTCTTCCTTTTGTCTTGTGTGTGATCAGAATGTCTTTGGCCAGTGATGGATGTAGCACACACACACACACACACACACACACACACACACACACACACAAATAACGTGAACAGCAAATTAGAAAGTCAGATAATGCATGCTTTCTCCGCACAAACTCTTCTGCTGCAATAAAGTGCGCGAGTCAAGGTGTAAAATGAGCTTCCCACAGTGGCCCTGCAGTCTTCCCTCACCACACGCAGCCCCAGCGAGGACACACAAGTAATAACACAACTGGTGCACCAAGTAAATCACGTAAAAGTCACAATTACCTTTCTTTGTGTGTGTGGCCGTCTCCAACTCGTTTGCTCTCGGCTCTGTAAAGGGAGAGAAAAGACTAAATTAACTTCCTTTTTTTTTTTTTTTTTGCCTAAATAAAGATGTAGACATGAAAAGTTTGAGAAAAAAATAGAAGAAATGGATATTGGATTTTGTGTGTGTGTGTGTGTGTGTGTGTGTGTGTGTGTGTGTGTGTGTGTGTTTTTTATTAGCCAAAGAAAGTGACAAATGAAACTTCAGTCGTGTTATTCTTATGTATGTGTATGAGACTCAGCTGTTTTTTTATAGCCATTGTGATTTGTCAAGACCCCAAGAAAGTTATGCCTTTTGTCACATCTTAGGACGTGTCTGGATTAAGATGTGAGGAGGTAAAAAAAAAAAAAAATACTTACAACATGGCGGAAGGAGGACGGAGCTTTACTGCCACAAAATTCCCTGTAGTCTCATATAAGGAAGATTGGTGAGGGGCACGCGTAGCTTTAAACGCAATAAAGAACATGTATGAGAAAGTAGGGATATTACATTACTTTACAAATTTACAACTATGAAAATAATCTGCCTTCGTATGACCTGAAGTTTGCCACGAGGGAGGATCGAGTTGTCTCCTGACCGTCGTCGGGTATTGACCTTTTGGAAACTTTCCCACTCTGTCTTTACGAGGAGAAATTTTGCTGCTATCTTCTTATTAAATTTATAGTCCTGGGCGTGTTTTCATATGACTAACGTAAGAAAAATGCAAATTAAAATAACATTCTTCCATGAAATATAGCCCAATGGAAAGAAAATAATTTCACGACGCTGCACTTCATTACCGCGTTTAAAAATTCTGTAATAAAGCAGCAGCAGAATATAATGTTGTATCTATTGCTAACAGGCAGTGGGGTGAGGGAGGAGTCGAAAGATGGGTGGTGAGAGCGTGCACGGAATCATTGGAAGACGAGGAGAGAGAGAGAGAGAGAAGAGAGATACAGAGAGACGGTAGCGGGTGAGAGTGGTTGGTGAGACGCTGGCAGGAAGCAAAGGCGAGGAGAGAGAAGATAGACGAAAAAAAAAAAAAGTTAAGGCGTCAGCTTCTCCAGTATTCATGGAGTCAGATCCCCTCTTTGGAAATTTCACAAGCTCAAATATTATGCAAATTCTCTGGTGAATATAATGCTCCTCAACACCCCCAGGGGAATGTTATGTTCCCAGTAATAGAGAGGGAAACGGCTTGGGTCTGAGCATCGTCGGAGTCCTTTTCTTCACAATGTTTTTTATTTGGTTGCTTCCTGGGGGTGAAAATGTAGGGCCTTTGTGTGTGTGTGTGTGTGTGTGTGTGTGTGTGTGTGTGTGTGTGTGTGTGTGTTTCGAGACAGATACCGAAGGAGGAGGGGAAATAGAGTAATGAAAAATGGAGAACAGTGAGGAACATAAACAAGAGAAATATGAAACAAAGGCAAGAGTTATGAGTCTGGAGAGGAACGTGACAATCAGCCAGTGGAAGGTTGACTTAGTGGCGACAAAGGAGCCAAATATAAAAGAATAGCGGATGATATTGACATAATTTCAGGTAAAATTTTGAAGACCAAGAATATCAGCGGGTACCTACAAGAGAGAGAGAGAGAGAGAGAGAGAGAGAGATGAGAGAGAGAGAGAGAGAGAGACGACAGACACACAGACAGACTGATCCTCACATAAAACAATCCATTTTACGTAAGCAATTCATTTGATGGCTTCTCGGTCATGGGGTCCTCTCTTCCCTTCCCCCCTCCCTCTCCACCCAATCTTCCCCGATCTCCCCTTCCCTTGCCGCTCACACTTTCTTCCCTCCATTCCCAGCGCACTTCCTTCCCCCGCGCGGCATAACCCATTTGAACCCTTGCTGGTATTCAATCTACCTTTCCGCATGATACAATTGGGTGACTTCCAGCACCTGATTACCTGAGTTATGGCTTCCCCTTTACCCATTTGCCAACACCCCTTTCCTCGCCTCGTTCCCCCTTTCCCCTTCCTCCTCTCCCCATCTTTGATATTTCCACCTTTGCCTCCCTTACAAAATAACCCCATCCTTCCCTCCACTCCTCCCCGCTCCCTCCCTCTCATTCTCTCCCCTTCCTGCCTCTCTCCACCACTCTTCCAGCTTCAATACACCACTTTAATCTCGTGTGATGGCGTCTGGAAGCATTTCACAGCCACCTGTCTATTCACTCTTATAAAATGGTCTCTTTCCCCTCTACATCACTTTTCGACCCTGGCCCTTCCCTCCTTTTCCTTCCCTTCCTCCTGCTCTTATGGAATGGGGCCAAAATTAGCTTCTTGGCCTGCCTGGGTCTCGCTTACTCCCTTCCACACTCTTGCTTCCCTGATGAAATGGTTCCAAGATTACTTTATGTCCCTTCCTGTGATTTTTTTTTTTTTTAATAATTTTGTATTCCAATTCATTACATGCGTACACACACACACGCGTCTCTCTCTCTCTCTCTCTCTCTCTCTCTCTCCTCTCTCTCTCTCTCTCTCTCTCTCTCTCTCCTCTCCTCTCTCTCTCTCTCTCCAGTAGTGGTTCCAGTCTCACGTTTTTCTCCTTAGAATTTTTCCAGTAAACTTCTTCGGCCGCCATGTTTTTCCTTTCTGGCCGATACCTGCCGTTAATACTTGCTCCTTACCTTCCTCCTCCTCCTCCTCCTCCTCCTCCTATTCCTGGAAACCTACTCCCTTCAGTCGCCATCTATTGAGAACACCCCGCCTCCTGGAACACCGGAAGCCCTTTACCAAGCAAATACCAATTCCGAAGATACTAAATACCAGAGGAGAGGGAGAGAGGGAGGGAGAGAGGGAGGGAGGGAGGGCTGAAAGGAGGAAGCATTGAAACTAGTGGAGGGGAAGGAAAGAAGGAAGGGGAGGGTGATAGCAAAGAAGGTAAGAATGGTAAGGTGGAAGGAAGGGAAAGAAGGATGCAGAGAATGAGAGAGAAGGTTTTAAGAAGGAGGGAAAGAGAGGGTGGAGAGAATGAGGGGTGTAAGAAGGGAAGGAAGGAAGGAAGGAAAGAGAAGAAGCCAAGAAGAAAATGGTACAGAAAGACATTTATGAAGGAAAGAAGGAAAGATGGAATGGGGTAATGAAAGAGATTACAGAGAAGAAATGAAGGAATGAGAGAAGAAAGGAGGAAGGAAGGAAGGAAGGAAGGAAGGAAGGAAGGAAGGAGGGGAAGCAGACTATGAGGGAGTGAGAGAAATATAAATCCTGATTCTCTATGATTAATTACCGTTAAGAGAGAGAGAGAGAGAGGAGAGAGAGAGAGAGAGAGAGAGAGAGAGAGAGAGAGAGAGAGAGAGAGAGAGAGAGAGAGAGAGAGAGAGAGAGAGAGAGAGAGAGAGCTTTCCTCTTTATTCTGAAGGTGTTTGTGAAAGCTATACGGTGAAGGAGAAGTGGTGAAGGGGCGGGAGGAACAAGAGCCTGAGGGTGCGATGAGGAGGGGCACGGAGACGAGAAGGAGGAGGAAGAGAAAGAGGAGGACGAGGAGCGGGAGGAGAAGGGAGAAGAGGAAGGACCAAAATATGAAATTAATCGAAACTTAAATCAGGAAGCAGCCAATAGGAATAAGTTATAAAGTTAGTTTTTTCTCTCTTTCTCTTTCATAAGACAAGGAGGAGGGAGAGATGCTGAAACAAACGTGGAGAGTAAAGGGAGAAGGAAGGGAAGAGAAAGGAAAGTGAGGACGAAGATGAAGAGGAGGAAAAGAGGAGAAATAAGAGCATTTTGTGGGAAGGGAAGAAAGAAGACTAGGACGAGGAGAGCTTACGACGAAAATGAAGAGCAGGAAAAGGGGGTGAAAATGAGAACATAACCACATTACCTTCGTGAGATCCGCAAAGCTCAAAGGATCACGCCTTAAGAGGGAGGACTCCACTTGACACTTCCAAGAGCGAAACACTTCCAAATCCTCTCCAACTTTCCCTTCCCCTTAATCTTTGCGGTCCCTCTCCAACCTTTCTCTTCCCTTCAGTTCTTCCAGCCCACTTGCACCTTCCTTTCTAGTTCTTCCAGTCCCTTCCTACTATCACATCCCTTTCCATTCCTAGAAGTTCCCCAAAGCTTCCTCTTCCCTTCCAGTCCTTCCACTACCTCCCCAAATTCCCCTTATAATCAACTCCTTCCACATCTTCCAGGAGCTTCCACCTTCCTCATCCGTCTTTCCAGAAACTTTACAAAGCTCCCTATTCGTCTCCAGAACCTCCTATAGATCACCCTTCACCTTCCAGAACCTGCTAAATCCTTCCCTTCACCACCAGTCCTTTCAGACCTTCCCTAAGCTTCACCTTCACCTAGTTCTTTATACAATCGCTTGTCCCCAAGCCTATGAGGTCCTCGAAGCCAACTGAACCCTCTCAACAAAACTCCCATTCATCGGCAGCCTCTTCACTTGCCACACCAACCCACGCAAGGGGGCAGGAGTGGAATTAGAATCTCATTTGTATTCTGAATTGGGAGAGGTTTTATTAGATCAATCATAGACAGGTGTGAAGAGAGAGAGGGAGTGTGAGAAAAAAGGCGGGAAACAAAATGTGGTTTTATGTGAAAGGTACTTCAACTTTGTGCACATTTACATATCTGACGAACGAAAAAGGAAAAGGCAATAGACTTTTGGGAAAGGAAAAAATGAACAAGATCAATAATAGGCAGGTGTGAAGAGGGAAAAACTTGGGAAAGATATGAAAAAAGAAATGGCTGTAAGTGGAAGGTACTTCAACCTCGTGTACATTTACATATTTAACAAAGTTTGACAGGAGAGAAGAACAAATAAAAAAAAAAAAAATAGATGGGATAAAATGTGGGTAGCAGGCGAAAATATATGAGGAAACTAGAAAAAAACACTTGGGAAGGAAATAGGTAAAGAAGAAGGTCGAAAAACAACTTATGTCACACTTTACTGAGTTCACAGTTCTCATCTCCCAGCAAGGAAAGCAACGCATCATGGCGATGTGAATAATAAAAAAGAGAAAAGAACTAAAAAAATGCAAAACGCGCGTGTGTAAGTTAAAGTTCGTCGACCTGCAAAACTCCCTTCGTGGCCTCTGACCTTTGCTGACCCCGCGAACTCCAGGTCACAAGTCAGGTGTGTGTCAGGTGTGTGCGGGAATGTCTTCAAACTCAGTCACTCTTCACTCCATGCAAACAAACGTGTGACAAAAAAAAAAAAAAAGAGAAAAGAGAAAACGTAAAAATATATCGCCCAGTAGCTTAAATAAAACGACGACGAAGAAAAACAAACAATTCACTGGAATATACAATAAAAAAAAAGTAGTTTTGGAAATCTGTCCTTTTTTTTTTTCTATTCAATTGTTGCCAAGCGCAGGGCGGCTTTAGAATACTGAGAATGAGGCGTGCAAATGACGGAACAAAAACTGAACAAAAGTGCATCTGGGGAATACTGTGGGTGAACGTTGTGTGTATGTGTGTGTGTGTGTGTGTGTGTGTGTGTGTGTGTGTGTGTGTGAGTGTGTGTGTGTGTGTGTGTGTGTGTGACTTACTGGGAAGATTGGGAGGTGTGCTGACGTGTGTGTGATTCTCTCTCTCTCTCTCTCTCTCTCTCTCTCTCTCTCTCTCTCTCTCTCTCTCCTCTCTCTCTCTCTCTCTCTCTCTCTCTCTCTCTCCTAAACACACACCGTAATTACAAGAAACAACGAAAGAAAACCTTGAGTCAACAAATCCTACGTGGAAACTTCCCGTGTGAAAGTTTCCGGCTGAAAAATGGAAACAGAAGAAAAGTAATTAATCCCCTCACCTGTTCTGTAGGTAACCATTCCTCCTGTGTCCCGGTGGGCGGAGAAGGACACGGCTACAGAATCTTAAAGCAGATAGAAGGAAACCAGGGAGTGAAAAGGTGGAGGAAAGGAGATTTAAATGTAGTATCCCAGGAGGGTGGAAAAATATGAAGGCGATAGTAAAGAAGGAAAGTAAAGAAGACCATGAAATATAGATCGAGGTGAGAAACTGTAAAGGCGAATGAAAGAAAAGGGAACAAAAAATGTACAAAAAGCATGGACGGAAAGAGAGAAAAATAGAGAGAGAAAACAAAAACTCTAGTGATAGAAGGGAACGAGGAGGGATAGACGGGGAGCGTAAAATGGAAGAAAAAAAAAAGGAAGGGGGAAAAGAGAAAGAAAACAGATTTTGGTACACGCTACGAGTTAAAATATGGTCGACGCTTGAACCAAGAGTCCTTCCATTCCCGGCAACCCTGTGCAATTAAGAGTCCAGGCGGAGCACACACCTGCCCTATGAATTTTTAGCCGCAGAGAGAGAGAGAGAGAGAGAGAGAGAGAGAGAGAGAGAGAGAGAGAGAGAGAGAGAGGGTGAGAGAGGGTGAGAGGAGATATAAAAAATGTAAGGAGTATTTTTGAATTTGAACGAATACTTAAAAAGACTGCCAGGGTACACAGTGAAAGAGGGAAGGTGTGTGTATGTGTGTGTGTGTGTGTGTGTGTGTGTGTGTGTGTGTGTGTGTGTGTGTGTGTGTGTGTGTGGGTGTGTGGGTGGGTGTGTGTGTGTGTGTGTGTGTGTGTGGGGCGAGGGGGTGAGAGAATAAGTGTGTGTTAGGTCAGTAAGTAAACATCCCATCTCTCTCTCTCTCTCTCTCTCTCTCTCTCTCTCTCTCTCTCTCTCTGATGTGGCTTCCAGATGAAAGGATACAACGTGAAACAAACATGTAAATCACGTCCACTCAGATTATTCAGTTCCCTTCGTGAATAGTGAGCGTGCGCAGCAACACACACACACACACACACACACACACACACACACACACACACACACACACACACACATGCAACCACACAAAGAAAATGTGAAAAAAAAGGTACTAATAACCAAGCAAACGAGTCTTAATGAGTCAATTATAACCACCCTCATTAAGCCTCGTTAGGGAAGATATTTACCATCTGAGGATATTCTCTCTCTCTCTCTCTCTCTCTCTCTCTCTCTCTCTCTCTCTCTCTCTCTCTCTCTCTCTCTCTCTCTCTCTTTGAAAAAAAAAAGGGGGATATTTTTGTAGCCTTAATTGCGTTTTTAGAAGAGAAAGTAAGGAGGTAAAAATTGTATGGGGAAGAAAAATTTAAAAACTTAAAGGAAGGAGGATGTAGAAAGAGAAAAGTACATAAGTCATTTAGATCGAGTTACACAACCCCTTTAAAATTAACCGCACTATAATACACAAGCGTAGAAAAAAAGTTGATGAATTCCAAAAAAAAAAAAAAAAAGGGACAAGCTTCGTAAATACAGCGAGGGAAGATGATATTTTTACCTCCTTCCTCTCGCCTGGGAAGTTTGAGGTATTAAAGCTAAGTTACCTGTAATTAATGGTCCGATGGGGGATTATAGGTAATGGAGGTGAAGAGGGAGAGAGAACGAGGTGACTGAGAACGTCTTAAAAATACCTACTGCCGAGGCGAAGGTTAATTAGTGCCAAACACCTGTCCAATATAAATCCAATTCCGATACTAAATCAATCAACCTTCCGATAAACTCAATACATCTTCTTCCCTTTTTTATGTTACCCATTCCTCCCTTTTCAAACCCGCCATCTTGTGCTTCACGTGAATGATAGCATTAATATGTGATCATAAATGCTGAAGGGCTTATACCACACTAATAAAATATGAAAGAGGAAAAATTTACAGGAAAGGGGATGAGAACGAGTGGCAAAAACCGCACGTAGGAGAGGGGATGAGGAGAGGAGAGGAGAGGAGAGGAGGTAAAGGTTGCTGCTGGCTGGAGAGGAAAAGGAGGGAAAGAGGCATTAAGAATTTAACACGAAACCACATCCATTCCGTACCTGGTTTTCATGTTAAATCTCTCTCTCTCTCTCTCTCTCTCTCTCTCTCTCTCTCTCTCTCTCTCTCTCTCTCTCTCTCTCTCTCTCTCTCTCTCTCTCTCTAGTAGTCTAAGGAATAATAATAACTGTTGTATGGTACTACTACTACTACTACTACTACTACTACTACTACTACTACTACTACTACTATGATTTCAGCAACAAACAACATGCTAGTGAAGAAAACAAGTATTCAGACGAAAAAAAACAACGACAAACTCAACCAGATCAATGAGACATTCATAAAAACACTAATAATAACGCGCCCTAAAATCCCGGATCCTGGGAGGTCATGGAAATTAGGTCAAAAGAGTCCCGAGATGGGTCACGCAATGCTAGGTAGAGGCAGGTCAGTTGAAGTACACCCTAAAGACCTATACTCCTTAAGTAATTCATTAGCTTGCTTGAAGATAAGAAAAATCCGCTTTATCACCACCATATGCTACCGTGATTTCAAGTGTGAATAGGAAGCCTGTATGGAAACGTGAAGCCACAGTGTCAGATGTATGAGTGACAAATGGCGGGGAAGACGAACCCCAAGCCAGGATGTGGACCAGAGAATCGGACGGCGGGCTGATCGATGCGAGCCCCGCCCAGTTGCTCCACAAGACGAGACGCTCCTGATACGACCCTCATTATTCCCTGGCCCTCACGCTGCCCTAATGCCAAAATACCCTTATTACGTCTTTTCATCCCCATAAGGACCCTCATTCAACACTCACTCACACAGATAGTCATCCCATAATGAACCACGTAAGATGCTCCTGTCTCAACAGTCTGGGGTCTAAGGCTTCCATCCCACACGTGGCAATACCTTCACTTCCCCCTCACTCATCAGCACTCCTTCACACCTCGACAAAAAACGTTCGTTTCCTTACACTACTTGTTCCCAGTGCAGTCCAGGCGGGAGTTCCCATCCAGATTCATGCATCCATAATGCTCGTCTGGTTACATACAAGTTGTTCCCCATGGATTTTGAACAATGGGAGGCGTAAATACAGAGTGATGTTCTTTTTGTTCACCTCTACTGCTGTCGTGATAAATATAATATGCTTTTCCTCCCACGCTCTTTTGCAAACACATGAATTTCTCTTGTTTCATTAATTTCATGTATGTAATTCAGCTGGGCATTTTTTTCCTATCTTTTTTTTTATTTTTGTGTTCTCGCTTTTCACTGGGAATTATGTTTACTTTCGCGTTGCTGCGCCGCGTCTCATATTATTTGTATTACGTGGCACTGCTGGTGTTTATCGTATACATACATGTTTAACGCTCTCTCTCTCTCTCTCTCTCTCTCTCTCTCTCTCTCTCTCTCTCTCTCTCTCTCTCTCTCTCTCTCAATGGTGCAGCCTTGTTTGCTTTGGTAAGGGTATGAACAAGAATATTTGATGATTCAACCATTTAAACGTAGCTTTCCTGGTCTCCTTATTTGTTATTCTCTTCCTACATCTGTTCCACACACACACACACACACACACACACACACACACACACACACACACACACACACACACACACACACACACACACACACACACACACTCTCTCTCTCTCTCTCTCTCTCTCTCTCTCTCTCTCTCTCTCTCTCTCTCTCTCTCTCTCTCTCTCTCTCTCTCTCTCTCTGCCCACTAACCCCTTCCGCTTTAATCATCACTATCACGACTTCAAATCCTTTCCCTCCCACGCCCTCCGTTCTTTCTTCCACCTCATCCCTCTTCCTCTCTCTCTCTTCATGTTCCATTTGCCTTGTGTGAGAGAAAACAACAAACACGTCCTCCACATTTATCCTCCTTTTTCTCCGGCCCACCCAAAGACTACCATCGAAAGAAATGAACTGTCTTGACCCATAAAGGACCCGAACTGAAAAGAAGTCCCACAGAAACGCCAAGCATCAGACCCTCTTGTCTCCTAAAAAAATGGAGCTGGAAAGAGGGAGGGAGGGAGAAGGGAGTCAGAGGGAGAGAGTCTCGACCCCTTGCATCTCTCGCCTCAGAGGAAAAGAGACTGGAGGGAAATGAAGTCTTCGAGAGATGAAAGACTGGTAGAGGAACAAGGCTAAAATGCGGTGTTTCCAAGCGAGATACAAGAGACAAGGGGGAGAGAGAGAGAGAGAGAGAGAGAGAGAGAGAGAGAGAGAGAGAGAGAGAGAGAGAGAGAGAGAGAGAGAGAGAGAGAGAGAGAGAGAGAGAGAGAGAGAACGATAAAATCCACGTAATATTACATGTATCAACGCAAGATCTTTCGTCCTTACAGCCACTTTCTTGGTCTCTCTCTCTCTCTCTCTCTCTCTCTCTCTCTCTCTCTCTCTCTCTCTCTCTCTCTCTCTCTCTCTCTCTCTCTCTCTCTCTCTCTCTCTCAACAAAGGGGAAAACAATAATGAGTTGGACGGTGAGAAAATTGCACTAGTTTTTCCCTCCCCCACTTCGTCACAGCTGGAGGGAAGGAAAAGAGAGGTGCAGACAACACAAGATGATGGTGTGGGAAGGGTTGTGGTGGGATGGTGGAGCTGAGGGAAAGGCCGGCTGGTGTACATGAATGGAATGGCATGGTGGAATGATGGTGTTATTTAGTGGTGGTGATACTGCTTGTGGTGATGGCGGTGTAGATAGAGACAAGGAGGGGAGAGGGAGTGAGAAAGAGAGGGTTGCAATAAGGAAGGCAGGAATGTGAGGTTACGTGGTGTGTCAAGGAGGTAATGACAGGGAAGTGGCAGGGGTGTACATAGGAGGGAATGCAACATGAAGGGTCACAGGGGAATGTATGGAATGTCATGAATGCCTGACACATGGTAATTCAAGCTTCCACTACCTGTAATACACCCATTCACACACACACACACACACACACACACACACACACACACACACACACACACACACACACACACACACACACACACACACACACACACACACACACACACACTCACGTCACCATCTCTCTTCCATTTACATATAATTAACTTATTTGCATACTAGCTGCATGTTACGCCGCGCCCAAGGCAGTGCAATGATACTCTCTTTCTTGTTTACAGGTACGTCTGTGTGTCTGTGTGTGTAACGCGGCGTGCGATGGTGTTCGGGAAAAGTGAGTGTGACCTGCAGAAGGTATGTGCTGTCCTTGAATCGAAATTATTCATGGTCTTACGGAAAAATGTTAAGCGGCGGAACGATGTTGAGGACTAAAATGGATAGATTAGCTTTCACTGCCTCACAAATTGGTAACATGAAGAGCGGTTCGAGTATATGGCAGAGGGAAACCTTATCCTCTTGTTTCCTCCCATGTAAAAAAAAAAAAAAAAAGTACAAAATACATAAATAAAGAACGGAATGGATTAAAAGAATCACACGCACAGTACAGAGAATATATAGAAAGAGAAAGCGGCATTCCCATTTAACAACATTCATATATTCCATACTCCGATATTCGAGAATGGAGAGGAGGAAATACAGGCGAGAGGGAATTCAGCAAGCAACGCGACAACAGACTAGTCTTGGCCTGACGCGAGTGACTGCCTGGCTGGACTGTGAAAGCTGTAGGTAGATGCTGAAATGGAAGTGGAGTGTGGAAGAGTGTAGCCCTTACGCTTGGCCTGTAATGGAGGTTCCTAGTACTGGTGGCTACATGGGAGGAAGTAGACTGATAAAGGCGCCATTTTGGTTCCTTTTACATCCTTAAACATGACACCTTCCGACGGTCCCGCGAGGCTCTTGGGTAGAAACCGTTCGGGGCTCCACTTTTTTTTTTTTTCCCTTAGGAGCCGGGAAAGGTAAATGGTGCAGTGAAGTACATATCGTATTCAGGAAAGAGGCAGTAATGGCACCACTGAGTTATTTTACTGTGGAAGGGTTTAGAATTCAGTAAGCAGAGAACCTTTGTTTACATTTCATTAAGGCAGTGAGGTGTTCAGATGGACTTCGAAATAGTGAAGTGGCCATGCTGCTTTATCAATACATCACCAACATGAGCCAGCCAGACACATGCCAGACGCTGCGCCGAGCAATGACCTGTCATAACGGTGACAAAAGCACCAAATGTACGCTTGGGGTGTCCTTTGGATCTCAGCACGCACTGTATTACGGAATTTCTGCAGTCCACCTAGCCGTTACTTTAATAACAGACTTAAAAATTTGATATTGAAATATTTCGTTCAAATATGCCTGGAAATTCCTTTGAGCTCGCACCGGCGGCGGCAAAATTTCAATCAATCAATTTAACTTACCAAGAATATTTTTCCAGGAGCTCCGACATTACCATATCCATTCTTGTGTTTGGTAGTGCAATGTAATATGTTAATTTCTGCCAAACGTGCCATTAATGAAGCGATTGTAATCACATCAAGGAGATATAACGGCTCTGCTAAATATGTACTTGTATTACATTGCCTCACGCTCATGCACCAACCCTCGCCCATTACTCTGATAACTGCCAAGCTTATCTCTATTAATTCCCCTTGTCTATATGTATTAATTCACAACACAAGAGGAATGTAACAGCCAATCTACGAACATGTGCTGATAAAGAAGACAAATTCAGTGTTCATCGTATTAGACCAAAATTTGCAACTTAGGCCATATGAACTTAAACATTCATCTGGCATGGTTGACCTCTGTTAACATTCGGATCATGGTGAACGCAGTATTTTCAATGACACGCACAAAAAAAAGAGAAAAGTAGGATAATTTTGCATTTTCTATTGTACAAAAGGATTCGAGAAACTGCAGTACAGAAGTAAATGTTTCATATGATGATTATGGAAAACAAATTTGTCTAGAGAAAAAAAAAAACAGATCTCATTAAAAACAGAAAAAAAAGTATTCATATTCAGTACACAGCTCAGTGATGGCAGTCCAAATGAACATACAATAATAAACATACATAACAACCATTACATTATCAAAGAAGCGGAAGAGTAAGCAGGTAGTCTGGGATATTTGTGCAGGTGTGTGGCAAAATGTGGGCGTTGGGTGTGAGGCAGCGTGAGGGCGTGAGGAAGCCAAGCGGTGTGGGCGGTATCAGGAAGTCCTTGTCTAGGCGAATAACAGAGAGAGGCTCACAATTCAAGGAGGTATGATTACGAGCAGTATATCTAAGCGAGGCCACTGCAACGTTTCGGAGGGAGACAAGTTATGTATTGTCATATATCTCTATCGTAACTTGTGTGTGTGTGTGTGTGTGTGTGTGTGTGTGTGTGTGTGTGTGTGTGCGAGGGTGGCATGACAAGTAACACAAATCATGAAAAGACCTGCAATTTTTTTTTTTTTCTTTTTCAATCACCTTTACATCTGAATTTCATCCCCCAATTGGCTTGTCCGTGCCATGAGCTGCGTCATAAATCGCGAATCCTTTTCCTTTGAACATTTTCATTCATTCGATAAGCTTTCTGGGAAGGCAAGACTCGTGGCATTGATACGACCCTGCCAACCTCCACCCACGTCTGCCTCTCTCTCTCTCTCTCTCTTTCTCTCTCTCTCTCTCTCTCTCTCTCTCTCTCTCTCTCTCTCTCTCTCTCTCTCTCTCTCTCTCTCTCGACGTGGCTAGACTGCAGAATATAGAGAAGAGATAAGCAAAACAACAAAAATTGATGATGAAAACCATAAAAGCAAAGAGAACATGAGCGTATAGTGAAGATTAAAGGAGATGGAGAGAAAGGAGCAAAGATGAAGGAGAGCAAGGGAGAGCGAAAAGCTGAAGTACAGTGAAAGGAGAAAGGAAAATGGAGGAGAGCTGGAGGTGGAGGAGGGATATGGGAGAGGAATAAAGACAAGGGGAGAGAAAAAAAGGGACATGGGGAGGGGAGCTATGAGCCAGACATAGTGGAAGGGAGGGAGGGAGGGGATACGGGACTGAGACGCTTTTGGGAGAGGTGGGGGGTGAGGGAGAGAGGGGTTGGGAGAGGAGGAAGAGGAGGAGACCTGATCGATACAACCGTCGGGTCTCCGGGTCAGGCGGTCGGTTGTGTTGGTTTGTATGTTTGCCTATTAAACTTGATTGCTCTTTTTTCGCTTTTTTTTAACGTTTTTCTCGTTTATTTTTGGCGCCTAATGTGCTATTGTGATTTTGGTGGTGTCTTTTTTCTGTTCTTTCTCTCTATTTCTCTCTTTCACTGTTGAGTTTCTGTGACTTTCTCTGTTACGAGAGATGTTTACGTTACTGAAGTGGTCGTTGTTGTTGTTGTTGTTGTTGCTGATGTTGTTTATCGATTTCACGCGTGCTACTTTAGGTCAGTGTTGACTATTTTTAAGCCCCTTGATTGTCGAGGTGTAGTACAGTGTGTGTGTGTGTGTGTGTGTGTGTGTGTGTGTGTGTGTGTGTGTGTGTGTGTGTGTGTGTGTGTGTGTGTGTGTGTGATGTGATGTGAATAAAACAGAGAAAGTAAGTAAAGGTCTTCTATCATCATGCTTCATAACCTTGACTCGGTTCATTCTAACTGTACTCGTATGTCATATCTCTCTCTCTCTCTCTCTCTCTCTCTCTCTCTCTCTCTCTCTCTCTCTCTCTCTCTCTCTCTCTCCTCTCTCTCTCTCTCTCTCTAACTCTCTCAGAACTTCAATATCTCTCCCTTGATATGCAAATATATCACCCGTTTGTTTTCCAAGAGACTAAGTCCTTTGTCCCCCATATCGGCTGGCTGGTGGTCCTCAAATTTGTGTTGCGGGCCGAAGGCTGCGCTACCTTTGCTGCCCTTACTGGTGTTTGTTTGTGTTGTGAGATTGTGCCTGAGTGTTGTTTCAAGTGTTTGGGGTGTGTATGTGTTAGCGTGTGTGTGTGTGTGTTTGTGTGTGTGTGTGTGTATGTGTGTGTGTGCGTGTGTGTGTGTGTGTGTGTTCGTGGCCTGTTTGCAGTGTAAGTTAATCTTTTTGCTCCCTCTAATATCCTTTGAAGTGGATCCCCCGTTGATTTTGCAGAGAGGGAGGTGATGTTGGCAGTGTGTGTGTGTGTGTGCGTGTTGGGTGTGTGTGTGTATGTGTATGTGTGTGTGTGTGTGTGTGTGTGTGTGTGTGTGTGTGTGTGCAGGTCGGGGATGTCAAAATTTATCATGTAAGCACTAAGGGTTCTTTCCACTGCAGTTGGTTTGCTGATTTTAGCACGACACAACACCATAACTTAATTGGCACAAATGCACGAACCATGAAACCAACACAATATTATTTTTAAAGGAAATATACCGCTAGAAAAAAAATGACTCGAAAAAAAAAAATTGAAAAGCAAAAAACGAACACTGAAATGGAGAGAGAAAAAATGCAAAGAGAAGCAAGAAGATTCCGTGCTGATGTCAATGTCATTCCTCTGCTTCCTGGTGTTCGGCATTTGATTCTATTAAGCTCCGTGTTCCCTTCCTACCTTCCCCGTTTTCCTTCCCTCACTACGGCGCTGTAATAACTTTTTGTTGACCATTTGGCGTCTTCTTGTTTCGTTTTCAATCTCGTCTCAAGAGTTTTTCAAGGACTCCCTCCTCTCCTGCGTCCCCTTCAAACCAGTCATCTGTCAGTCACTCTCTCTCTCTCTCTCTCTCTCTCTCTCTCTCTCTCTCTCTCTCTCTCTCTCTCTCTCTCTCTCTCTCTCTCTCTCTCTCTCTCTCTCTTCCTCCATCTCCTCATCTTTTCCTTCAGCTTTACAAAATTAGATGGTAAAAATATAACAAATTAGAGATAAAAAGAGCGAGCGAAGTGAGCCAGAGAGAGAGAGAGAGAGAGAGAGAGAGAGAGAGAGAGAGAGAGAGAGAGAGAGAGAGAGAGAGAGAGAGAGAGAGTTATCTTTATTTCACTTAAGTAGAATCAGTTTTTTATACCTTATACCTCTCCCCAGCACTTCCTTCATTTCCGTGCCGCCTTTTCCGCACACTCCCTCCGCCTCTCCTTCAAAGTGCTTGCCTAGATTTTTTACCCATTTGCCTCTTAATTGAATCAGCGCGTGACTGTCCTGCACATCTGACTTAGCGGGCTTATATTCAGCTTTCCATTCCCGATTTCCGAGCCGACCGCACTCACTTTTCCATATGTGAATTGTCGGGCGCCGCTTGTTACGGGTTTACTAAGGATTGTGTGAGGATGAATCAGGTACGCGTGGGTGAGTGCGTGAAAGAGAGAGAAAGAGAGAGGGAGGAAGGGAGGGAGAGCGTGTGTGTGTGTGTGTGTGTGTGTGTGAATATTACATGGGGTTCTCTGAAAACGGATGGGAAAGTAATGGAAATAGGGAACAAAATAGGAGCTGGAAGTAAATGGATTTTTTGTTAAGGGATAATATTGATGATTGCCGCCGTGCAGACATTTGGGAAAGAAAAAAATAATGTAATAAAAGGAGGTGATGGGGCGAATGGAGGTCTACCACTGAAAGGTGAATGAAGATGCCGCCACATTTGGACTCATGACTAATGAAAAACCTTCCCTTCCTCACACACTGAACAGCAATGAATGTAAAAGTTTTAGGGAAGATTATTTGTACTTTTTCGTACTTTTACAGTATGGGGAGAGAGAGAGAGAGAGAGAGAGAGAGAGAGAGAGAGAGAGAGAGAGAGATAGAGAGAGACATTGAGGTTCATACAACTACAACAAAATACATTTAAAGATGTCTATCAACTTATATAATAATAATAATAATAATAATAATAATAATAATTATAATAATAATAATAAGCAATAATATCGTAGTCACAATAAATATATGCACGTGTCAATTAATTACGAGAAGCACAAGAATGTCCTTCCGACTCAATGAATCTACCAAGCATTTCTCGGGGCTGGTAATTATACAGTGTGTGTGTGTATGTGTGTGTGTGTGTGTGTGTGTGTGTGTTCACTCATAAGCACAAAAACATTAAAAAGCATAACAAAGGCATTCTATTAGCTCCCTTGGTTGGACTTGTTGGGCTTGGTTGGACTGGGGAGGAGACGCAGCAGCAGTGCACTAGTGTTCATTGTGCACATGTGGGAAGGGAAGCAGGTGCAGGTACAGGTGCGTAGCGAGCCTGCCTGGGGAGTGCCTGGCAGGTCGTGTTGTACTTCCATCTCAGACACGCATTACAATGTACCAGTGACGTCGACAGTAAACTAATTACTATCATAAAGTTTTATACGAATTACATTAACTCGTTTCATATATCGCCTAACTCAAAGAACACCCAAGCAACAAAATGCACAAATAAATACGAAACATCAAAACGCAGGAATTCTTTCTTATATATGAAGGGATATTTAATTTTGGCATCCCTCTTCAGTCAAGGAGAGATGGATCCCCGCGGATGCCCGATGGTCTTGGCAGCCTCTCCCTCCCTAATAAGGAGCACCAAAGGACTATCTCCTCCATAAAGAGCACAATTCCATCCCATCACAGGTGCTGGACGCCCGCCAGGGGTGGAAGGACGGGGCAGGGAGGGGCGACCTGGGTGACGCCACTGGAGGTGTGGAATTGTGGATCACTTTAATACCGTCCGTGATTCCTCTAGACACGAATTCCCACCAACATTTATTTTGTAAAGGTATCATTATTTTCTCTCCCCTTCTTCTCTCTTCCTGTTTAAATACTTCTTCCCATCCACTTCTTTGTTTTATTCCTTTACTCCCTTTCATCCTCCTTCTATTTACCTTTTCTCTCCTTGTTTTCTCACCTTCATCATTCCTGTCTTTCTCATATTACCCTCTTTCTGCTCCACACCCTCTTTCTTTGTAATTTTCCTTTAGTTGTTTCCTCCACATCATTTTGTCTTTCCTTCTCGCTTCCTCCCATCCTCTTTTCCAGTTTCTCATCCTCTTTCTCTTTAGCCTTCCTCTTTTAGTTTCCTCCCCAGATCTTTCTTTTCTTTCTTTTCTCGATCTTTTCACTTCCAGCTATTCTCGTCCTTTCCCTCTTATTCTCTAATTCTCTTCCTTTCCTTTCTATCCTTCCACGTTCTACTCCTTTTCCTCCTCTCGTACCTCAGTCCAAAGCTTCGCCCTCCAGATGCTCATCCTCATCTTTCCTTACTCCTAATCCTCATTTTTTTCTCTTCTTGTCACTTTTTCTCACGTTCCTTTCCCTCTACCACTTTTTTCCCTTATTTATCTTGCTCCTTGAAAACCTCATCTTTCATCAGCCAGCCACGCCAGTTTCCATTTTTTGTGGGACTACTATCATAATATAATTGTGAGGATCTGTACAATTTCGTAGATTCGTAAGACAGGAACTCTCTAGAAATTAGTTGGTTTTTACTACGTGTTTCCTCAGAGCTCCTCTTTAACGCCACAACCACCACTACCACCACCATCATTACTACCAAGATATTTTCAACTTCTCTCTCCCTTTATTAGTAGTTCTATTCTTATTGTTGTTCTTTTTATTTATGATACAGCAACACCAACAACAGCCACAATAACAACTACTATAACTACTACTACTACTGCTACTACTACTACTATTACTACTGCTACCATCTGTGCTGCTATTACAACTATCATTTTCAACTTCTGCTACCACTACTACTTCTACTACTACTATTACAACAACTACCACTAATATTTTGTTGCTGTTTTTTTTCTTTTCTTTCTTTTCATTCCATTTATCCTGTTAAAGAATGCATAGCCTCGATGAGCCGCTGGTTTAGTAGTGCTAAGCTTGATAAGAACTCAAAATTATCTTGGTGGTTTGCTACAATTTTGCAACGAAAGAACAGGTATATATATTGCTTTGTTATAGATGGGTGCTCTCCTAGATGGGGCAACGAAATGAAGCGTAATGAAGGGAACAGAGCATAACATATATGTAAATTAATTTCTAGCATGTCTCTATCCCCGTTTTATTTCCTGCTGGCTGAATTAATTTTCTTTTTTTTAATACATATGTTAATCATTTATTCATCTATTTTTAATTTACCATCTCGATCTTTGTTCTCAGTCCTCCTCCTCACACACACACACACACACACACACACACACACACACACACACACACACACACACACACACACACACAACGAAATGGATTAAGGATCGTATTTTTGGCTCTCCTTTTGGGAAGAGAGTAAAAAGTAGGGCAGGAAAATGACTGAGAGTAGGAAATTTCTCTCTCTCTCTCTCTCTCTCTCTCTCTCTCTCTCTCTCTCTCTCTCTCTCTCTCTCTCTCTCTCTCTGCACTAACTCACACACACACACACACACACACACACACACACACACACAGTGGAGAAAAAAACGACTGAGGTAAAGAAGCAGAAAAACAAAAGAATGAAGAGTGGTGACCTTGAGGGCAGAGTCCATTTTCCTCACGCCGCCAGATATTAGTGGGCGGCGAGGATTGTGAGTAACAGTTATGAGAGTCGTCTGGGGGACCACTAGGCGCTTGGCTAAGGACGCTCCTGCACTACTTTAAGGGAGTCTGGATAAGAATGGATTTTGTCACAATGAAGGAGGATGGAGACCGCTTTCTTCTCACCTTTCCTCTCTTCCTCCTCTTCTTGCTACTTCTCTTGCTTTTGAGCCGCCTCCTCCTCCTCCTCCACCAGCTGCACCACGCCATTTATGAGAACTGTCAAAGGGAGGTCAAAAGAGTTCTTCTCTTCAAGGAACAAGAAAAAATAGCTTTCGCGAGAAGAATTTTAGAAGCGGGGTCGTGAAAACAGAACTGGCAGTAACCGGGAAATAAACATACACGCGCCGTGATGAGGTCTTGGCTGCGGGCAAATTGCAACCCACCTTTGGAAGTTTTTCCAGCGGTTGCCTCCTGCGGCACTTCGCCCGGCAGTCTGTAGTGAGGCGTGAGCTCGCGAGACACTCATGACACAGCCAAACGAGCAACTCACAACCATGCTGTCGACATTTCTCGTGAGAGAGAGAGAGAGAGAGAGAGTATTCTGATGAGAAATAAAACGAAATATTCACATAGCTGCCTGAAGCACACTTACCGCTAGCCCAGCGTCGCCCAAGCGTTGCGTGCTGACAACTAAGGCGGCGGCGAGCGTTGTCAACAAAGCAGCGGCGGTGTGAGGGAACGGCTGCGAAGAAGAGGCTGACAACACAAAGCCACGAATTACTGCAACCACCACGCAGCACAATAAACATACGAATGTCTTATTACTGCCAGTCGCAACGAATGTCAGGGTAACAAATAAGCAACGTTAATGCTCTGGTACATAAAAAGGTACCGTTGCCATCCTAAGCCATTACAGGGATCTACTTCATATTTACGTTCTTCGCTATTTACTTATTTTCCGATTTGTTCATACATTCATCCTAGTTAATCAGCTATTCCTCTTAAAAACTCGTGACTGTATGGTAAATATTACACAGCTCTCGGGAAATGCTCTACCTGCACCTCTCATATTGGCTGTAGCATTAAACTTTGGTAAACCGTCGTGTGAAAATGTAGTGACAGCTTAAAATGCCAACTTGAATTTAAGCGGGATAAATAAAAGAAATACGATGAATAGAATAAGAAAAGTTAAGAAAAGTATTATGAAAAACCAGAAAATTTCTCCCAAAACTCTAATTTGTTGCACACTAAGAGGGTAGATTAGGATTTTCAATTTTGCATATTCTCTTGACTTACAAAACAGAACAACTACTCTTGCTCTTGTGGAACTTCCAGTAAAGTTTGAAGTGTCTCCTGACCTATTTACGCCATCTCTCTCTCTCTCTCTCTCTCTCTCTCTCTCTCTCTCTCTCTCTCTCTCTCTCTCTCTCTCTCTCTCTCTCTCTCGTTCCTTTACTGTGCTGCCTCTCAAGTGTCCTTTATTCTCTCTATTCTTCTCCCTCTTCACTGTGGTGGCTTCCCTCTCCTTCATTAAAACCAACCAAGCGAGCCAATCACTCCTGGCTTCCATGAAAAGATTTCTCCCTCACGGCCCTTCACTCCGTCCCTCCTGACTCCACTTCATTACATTCCCTCGATGGCCGCCTCGTAGTCACCCTCAGGTACATCAGCTAACACTGGGGGACCTGAATCACGCTGTACTAATCTTGTCACATATGGGTAAGTCAGGGTCAGGGATGTTGAGGCTTGAGTGTTTCTCTTAGCGGTGTCACGTCTCGGTGGTTCAGTGTGTGTCCTGCTGGCTGGCCGCTGCAAGGAGTTGTGTATTGATCGTGCTTGAGTGGAGAGACGAGGCTGTCGAGTCTTCCTGGTTTGTTGCCTGATCTTATCTCTCTCTCTCTCTCTCTCTCTCTCTCTCTCTCTCTCTCTCTCTCTCTCTCTCTCTCTCTCTCTCTCTCATACAAGGGATCCCTGGATTAAATTCATGATAGGAATGACAGGTGGGTATAGAAATGCATGTTTTATACACAGACTGCCAGGTGTAGACCTACTGGCATCGTGAAGCTTCCCTCACGTGTGTTCATACCAGTACGTTCACTCCCTCCAGTCTCCACTTTTCCCTTGTCACGCGTCACACATTTCTTTTTTTTTTTGCAGCACTCCCATTCTCCTCCTCTGTGACCCGATCTCTTGCACAATCTGATGCTGACTGAATATTTTAGCAGCATCGCCTTGCCGCTACCCTAAATATATCTCACTCCCTTCGGCAGTAAAGTTCAAATGGGAGAACTCTCTCTCTCTCTCTCTCTCTCTCTCTCTCTCTCTCTCTCTCTCTCTCTCTCTCTCTCTCTCTCTCTCTCTCTCTCTCTCTCTCTCTCTCTATTGCACCATTAAGTCGGTAAGTCTATTATCTCGCCTTTTCCGCATCCTCTCACCATTACAAAGCACACTCTACTCGACGCAAAACTCATTATCTTTTAGTTCAATGTTCACTCATGACGAGTAGACATCACTCTTACAGCATCGCATGAAGTGTATTTCGGAAGACTTGCGACGCCGGCTGAAAAACCAACATGGAGAACACTCTTTCATTCATTATTCATTAACTTTTCATGAACCTTCAACTCGAAATGCGAGTGGAATGTACCTCACACTGACACAAAATCTGGGTCAGGTATATCAGTTTGTGATAATTATTGAACTGATATTGTTTATCTAAGGTAGTGAGAAAAACATTGTTCAGTCATGCAGATAAAAAATAGACGTTCTGAGTATCTCAAACAAAAATGTTTGATTGGATAATTAGGGACGTCTTTTCATAAAGATTACACGGTGAGGAGAAATCACATGACTCGTTGATTGTCAGATAGTTATCCCACTTGTTCTGTTGGGTAGTCACGAATTACATCAACAGCAAACTTGCATATGTGTGTCCAAGTGCAGGGGAAGGAAGATTTTCCTCTTCCACGAAATTCTCTCTCCTCCATGTGATTTTTTCCTTCTTACAACACCTGCACGAAGGGATGTCCGATAAAAATAATGAAAATCCTCTCGCGTGTGTCAGGTGAGGTGCTTTAAGAAGGTTCCTGAGTTCAAGGTATCATCTTTTATACTGAACTCTGCAACTGTTCTCTCACATTCTTCGTGTCCAGGTACATAGTGGTGATGAAGAAGGAAGTACAGCAAGGAATGACGGAAGGGTGAGAGTTGCTAGAGTGAAGAAAGTGTGTTATTGTCTGTGTCATAAATATAAAGAAAAAAAGCTTTGTCTTGAAGTACGAGTATTATTTATGGAACGTTTTTCACACAACTTGCATATATATATATTTTTTTTTTCCTTATGTTCCCTAAATCTTTTACGATACTGCCTGTTTTCAAGTCTTCTAATTTTTCTAATGATTTGTTGAGGTTGAGTTCACAATGCATGACTATACTGGAGAGAAAAAAAAAAAAAAACTCAGTTTTCAAATGGGAAAATTGACTTAGGATTACAAGCCCGTCCCAATTTTAATTTAGACTTGCTGGTGGCTTAAACCAACCATTGTGTAGACCCGAGCATGCGCCCTGACGAAACACAAGGCTCAAGAGGTGCTGAACAAAGGGTGCAGAACAAAGCCCTGGCCATTAAGGGAGGAAGGGACCCGTGCCCTACCTCTATTGGAGGCGACATCGATGGTGCACGAATGGCACTTGCTGGTAGAAATAGTCGCGGGGTCATTCACCGGCGGGCTCTCCGTGTGGGTGCATGGAATATTCTGCACCTCATTGATTGCCCAGAGTCGGGAGCGGGGAGGCTGTGGAAGCTCAAAGTGGATATACTGATATTAGAGAGGTTGAGACGAGGCCTTGCAGTCATGCCATCACTGTTAAGGGTCATGACTGCCACTGGTCAGGTCATCGAAATGGGGCCCATCAGCTTGAGGCAAGAGACACCAGCGTCCTAGCCTTCCGTCGCTGTACTTCCCCTGGCTGACGACCAGCGAGTGCAATGCTGATGAGGCTCAATCTACTGAGGCGGATGGTCCTGCTGAGACAAGTGATCTTGAGGACACGCGTCTACTTGGACGTGACTGCACTAAGAATTCTTATTCCGTGACACACTTGTATCGGGGAATGAATGAACTTATTCGCCATGAGAGAAATGCCAACTAATAATATGACTCTCATCGAGGATCTGGGACTGGTAATCTGCAGTTCCCTTTCCGAAATCTACAATATACAAAAAAGTTTATTGCAACACTCATGCTCCACATCAAAATGAAAATGATTTCAAAATGTAAAATACAGTACAACATTTCATCTTTAAGTGTGTATCGGCAACCTCGAATGAATGCACTGCTTCGTGCGAGACTTGCTGGTGACTCATACCCATAAATTTGTCAGGAAGGTATACAAACGTATGAGAAAGATGGGCTATTTGAGGTGAATCATTTTAGGTTGTCGATGGTATTTTAATGCAAATTATTTTCGTCCTATTTATTGAACCTTTAAGAATTTTCTCTTCAAATCTACCTCTTAGATGAATTCCTTCAAGACTGATGATGGCCGTGTAGGACATGCGGCACAACACTCACACCATCGCATTGAATACCTGCATGTGGAGGCCTATTACCCCAGGAGGATAGTTTCCTTTGCGAGGTGGTCCAGGTGGCCGGTGCTGATTCAGAGCTTCACTTTCTGAAGTTAAAGAATCTCTGGATAGATTACAGATGGGCAGGCAGATAGTATAAGTCACATTAACGAGGAGTGTCTGATGGCTGAGGGTGAGGCCATGATCTGTGGCTTGGAAGACGCCCAAACTGTTTTATGGCAACCTATCCCATTCCTGCCGACTAGCGAAGGGTTCTTTTTGATTCTGTCAGGAAATGGAAAGACAAGGTGTTATACTACTCCGTCTGTCAAGCTCGGCATTTGTTACTGGTGCGATTTCAAGATCACTTTGTGAAGTTTTAAAGGTTCTAGCAAAACTAGTTCACAGCTGTTAACTCAATAAAGACGACGACGAAGAAACTCGAGGCGTCCTGCGTTATCGAGAGATATTGTCAAAAAGTGTTGAAGGGTGCTCTGGGATGGTAACAAAATCCTCAACGAGATTTTCTATGGAAGTAGGGATGGCGTCACACCAGCACCATTAGACACAGGCGGAGGCATCGAAGACAGACAAACACATCAATAAATTCCCCGAAGATCTTTTCCATTTTTTCATTAACGAAGCACAAAAATAAAAGACCCTTCGATCCCTGGCAACAAAGTAGAATCCTTGAAGAGATTTTCGAAGGACACAACATCACCAACATCATTCCTCCTCCTCCTCCTCCTCCTCCTCCTTCCGTCAAATGCAAAGAGAGGATGTTGGCAGCCTCATTCTTTCCATTCTCCTCTCCTCCGATCCCTCCTGAGTCCCGAAGCGGAAATGTTAATATGAATAGAGCTGCCGCGAGTACAGAGAACAAGAATTTCTTGTACCATTCTGCTTACACATCTCTATTTTCTTCCTGGCTACACAGACACAGAGTCAAGATGAGAAGGTAAAGGGTTGACAAATGGATTTGGAGATAATGATGATGACTACTTCTACTACTTTTACTACTACTACTACTACTACTACTACTATTACTACTACTACTACTACTACTACTACTACTACTACTGTTGCTGCTGCTACTGCTGCTGCTACTATTACTACTACTACTACTACTACTACTACTACTACTACTAAATGATAATAATAATAATGATAATAATAATAATAATTATAATAATAATTATAATAATTGTAATGGTAATGATGATAATGATAATGATAATTAACAGGAGAAAAGGAGAGAAAAATGAAGAGATGGAAGAGGAGGACGTGGAATGAGAATTATACAGAACAGTGAAGACAAGGAGGAATAAAAGGTGGAGGAGAATGGCAAAAAAAAAAAAAAAGAAGAACCTACGAGGAGGAAAGATAAATCAGAGGATAAACGTGAAGGATAATCAACTAGAAAAGGATTTTCTTCCCTGAAAAAACAAGTAAAATAAATAATTCTGAGAATACAACAAAAGCTGTGAGGATGAGACGGAGGTATCATCACGTCAAATAGTCTGAAATGTAAAAAGGGGGAAAGAGAAAAAGGCAGATTAAGATTTGAAAGAGAATAGCAAACACCTCATTAATAAGTGAAAAATTGTTTCTGGAATGAGCAGAAACTGAGGATAAAAGAGACAGAGTGGGCGGAGTAGGGCTATATATATATAAAGAGACGCGGAAAAGGAAATTTAAAGATCTTAGTAAATAATATCCGTGAAATTGAGTGACTGTTCTAAATAAAAGTTGTATTTGAGAAGATGAAGCATTGAATGATTACGATAATAATAAGGATAACAATTACGGTCGTTATTATATAAGAAAAAAAAACATGAAAAAAATCATTAACGTAACCTACAAAACCTGTGAAAGCATCTTTGATAATGGCTGGATACACTATCAAGGATATTTACGATCTTTTACAAAATGTTATCGCTTTCCACTCGCGCCCTAGACATTAACGCAGCGAGGCGGACACTATCACGCCGTCAGGAAATTACGTAGTGCTCCCGGAAAGATAAAAGTACTAAAGCCATTGCACATCCCTGAAGCTCTCTTTCACTGATGGAGTCTCCTATACTTCAAGGGAAAACTGAGTGATGGAAAAATATATATACGTCCAATGGTGCTAAAGGTACAGAGAAGTTTGAAGAGCTTTAGGAGAACCATTAAATAAAGGAAATGTGGAAGTGTAATGTATTCACGAAATGTTTACTTATGAATAAGGTTAGGTGTCTTAGCATATGTAAAAATAAAAATAAAAGGCATTAAAGTTTATAAATTAAAAGTGCTAGATTCGAATGACTTCCTTTACGTAAAAGCCACGGAGATAACGGATACTTTCAGGACCTTAACTTTCTCAATACCGCGACATCGATTTCATTACACTAAAGATCTCATTAGAGGATATCATCAGTTTAAGGATAGTACTTCTCATTATCAAGGACTTTCAAATCATTTAGTTATTCACCTACTAAAATTATATACTATTTACTCGACTGTAACTAACTGATTGATGGTTGTATGATATTTGGAAGCTGCTTGTAGTACTATATGGGTTAAGAACTCATATATCCCACTGTTTGAAGTTTCCGAGGAGTGCATGGTCGTCCTAGGAAGACCGAGGGAAGATATCTGGGTCGGCCGTGACCAAGGGTCTTAAGCCTCTCCGTGACGTAACCTCTTCAAGGCGCGTCTCAAGATCCTCCGGGCGGGTCGCAAGAAAAATGGCTGTTATTGTTAGGAGGTTTCTCAAGTCTCGACGCCACGAATCTCCTCAGCCTCAGTGACTTCGATCCAGGAGGTAGAGAGGAGAAGAGGGGCCAGGGAATAAGAGGTGAAGAAGAGGTGGCGGGGGAGGACACCGTGACCAGTGAGGACAGGACCGGCAGTAACTATGACGGCTAGAGGATGTTTGAAAGGTGATATTTCTTGGATTTTTTTTCGTTGAATGAAAAGGACGATGCGGACGAGGAGGGAAAGGGGGAGAATGGGGAGGAGGAGAAAAGGGAGAATGAAGCTCAACTCTGACAATACTCCGAAAGGTCGACATCATTCACTGTCCATCATGCTCCTCACTTTGAGCTGCACGATAAAAACGTCTCCCTGCTGAACGAAGACACCCGGACCAGTATTTCCTATAATGTACTTAAAGGTTCGCTCAGATCATATTACTAGGTGACAGAGAGAGAGAGAGAGAGAGAGAGAGAGAGAGAGAGAGAGAGAGAGAGAGAGAGAGAGAGAGAGAGAGAGAGAGAGAGAGAGAGAGAGGGGGGTGAAAGCATTTAAATATATTCAAATATATTAATGTATTTAAACTACCTACCTTCAACCATCCTAGTATGTCTCTCTCTCTCTCTCTCTCTCTCTCTCTCTCTCTCTCTCTCTCTCTCTCTCTCTCTCTCTCTCTCTCTCTCTCTCTCCCACACACACACACACACACACACACACACACTAAAAAACACGTACACCACCACGAAAAGCCAAGAATTTATCACTTACTGCCTCTTCGTCCGCAGGTTTTCTCTCCTGGGATGAGGAGAAGGCGCACGTGGACATCCACAAGGAGCTCGCAAACATTGCTGAGCTCAACCTAGAAGGAGAAGAACAGAAAGGAGGTGAGTGACAAAGACATCTATAGCCTCGTCAGTCCGGCATGGATAGACCACTCTGGCCACACCTCCTGAGGAACATAAGAGGAGGCAGGACGCTTCGCTACACCCACCACACACCAGGACGGTTCACATCTACAGGATTGAGGCTCTAATTCTTTTGTTCTTGGCATAAGTAGTTTGGGGATCGAATATGTTGAGTAGATTCTTTCTTTTCTCTTTTAAGGAAATAGTGCCGACCTCAGATCCTTCAGTTTAACTTTTTCGTGACAATTTATAGTTTTCTTTCATATTTTCCATATAAGATTCTTTCTGCGGTTGTTTTCTATCATACACTAAATAATGTCTGTCTTAAAGCCGATATGGGTAATGCACAAAATTTCCCTCGTACAAATAACATTCTGAAAGCAGCTGCAGTATGCCATTATCAATTCATATTCATATAACTTATCAGCTATAATCAAAACACACACAGACACACACACACTTACATGTACACACACACAAACACACACACACACACACACACACACACACACACACACACACACACACACACACACACACACACACACACACACACACACTATTTAAAGCTCCACTAATTCCTTATTCCCCACCTCTCATCCTTACTCGTCCGCGCGGCAGGAGAGAGACTCATCCAGTATGCTACCGAGAATCTGGTCGCAGAGGTGTTGATCTACCCCCAGGTCAACACCCTGCAACAGTGCCTCAAGAACCTACTCTCCTCCTTCACCAAACACAGACACATCATCCACGCTGGATACGCCTTCGCTGGCACCGGCTCCTGGATGCTACAGGCGAGTCCATTTTGAGAGAGAGAGAGAGAGAGAGAGAGAGAGAGAGAGAGAGAGAGAGAGAGAGAGAGAGAGAGAGAGAGAGAGAGAGAGAGAGAGAGAGAGAGACTGTGTGTGTGTGTGTGTGTGTGTGTGTGTGTGTGTGTGTGTCTGTATTTCATCGTAAAGTGGTATAATTTTATACTTTTCTTACAATAATGAAATGCTTAGTAATTTATGGAATATTCATTACTTCACTCTTTAATATGTGGTGATGAACTAGGTCATTTTAATTTGCTGTTTCTCATTTCACTAATAATGTAGTTGCACAGTACTACGTTCGGGTATTCAGTAGGGGGGAAATTACTGTTTGATGCCTAATTCCCTCACACATAGATGTAAAGATCTTCAGCAGCGCAACAAATTATTAAATATCATTGGGGTCACCTCCTTATCGCTTACATGCAAGCATTAAAAAATACAGTCACACTTTATGAAATCTATAACGAATATTTCCAGCTCATCACTCTATTTCATGGTGGACGTAAACTTGATAAAACACTATATGAATCCCACATCACGTAACAATACCTTTGGGGACTCTCCTTTATGACGCTCGCCTCTCCTTCAGGATGGAACCTTCTCTGTATCGGACCTGGTTGCGGCCTTTACAGAGTACGAGGTCCAGCGAGTCCTACATGCCTATGAGAACTGCATCACCATTGACATCCACTGTGCTCCCGAAGGCCAATGGTCCACCCACCACATGGCCAGGGAATCCTTCAGGTGAGTATTTTCCAGAGCCATCATTACCGACCACTTGTATTGTGCTGTCTGAGTGAATACATGATCATGATTTCCAATGATATATATCCTGAAAATCTATGATTGCTTCCTTATAAAATTCCATTCATGTCTTCGTGCTGAGAAATTGACACTTTTTGACATAAATAAACCAATCAAGGAATTATTTTAACCCTGTAAAAAGGAAACTCCTCATAAGATTTGTTAATTTCTGTTAATTGGTTGTCCTGACACTTTTTTTCCTATCACACTATCATTTATCGATCCTTGCATTTCTTTATTGTCCTTTACAAACCTAACGAACGACGTCCTCACTTTCCAGCAAACTGTGCCGAGTGACAGTCAACCCGGACGACAAGATTGAGATCACCCCCGGAATCTCAACTTTCGTGCGGTACCTGTCTCAGTTCCTTCACAGCACTCCCATCGAGCAGCTGCTCGAACCCTCCGATATTGTGGGCAACATCCGATTCTCCAGACCCACCCTGTACGTGTTCCCCGGCGGCCAGGGTGACTCTGCTCTCTTCGGCGTCAACGGCTTCAACATGCTCGTGGACGGAGGATACAACTACAAAGCCTGTTTCTGGGAT
The DNA here is from genome assembly GCF_035594125.1 of Scylla paramamosain. Classification (NCBI taxonomy): domain Eukaryota; kingdom Metazoa; phylum Arthropoda; class Malacostraca; order Decapoda; family Portunidae; genus Scylla; species Scylla paramamosain. The sequence goes on from NC_087178.1 coordinate 20,168,796, forward strand.
TTTACAAGACATTTAGACCGACTAGACGCTGTCCTCATAACTAGACTAAATAGCTCTAACCTCATGGGAATCACTAATGTGATTCGCAGAAAAGCCTTAAGTTCTGTATATCCCCAAATTGGTCATACTTTCTGCAACGTAGCAGGTACCCTAAAATCACCTGACGGTGACAAAGACAAAGATCCTCTACTAATAAACCTATGGGATGAGGGACACCTACTGAGGGAGAACCTAAGACAAATTAGCCTGAAACCTCACCTGTGCTTCCGCGACAACGCTATGGAGCCAATCAATCTGTACCACAAAGTTGGTCACGGTAAACTGGACATGTACGTCATCAACCCATCTCGAGACAGCAAGGAGGTGCGTGAATTCATGCAGCGATGGAACAACGAAGTGATCGGTTCTGAATCGAGCTTCGCCACAGTCAAAATCGGGAACCGCTCTTTCCCGTGCCCGCTCACGAACCTAACCTCCATCTGCGCCTTACTGATATGGCAACCAAATGATCCATGCGACACAATCACTCGCATTCTCTTCCCTGGTAGTACGCCACAGCACAAGATTTTTGAAGGTCTTGAGCGATTACGCAATCTAGAATATCTTAAATATCCAACATGCTCCGCCAAATCAATAAAATCTGCGGCGGAAGAGAAGAAGAGCCTGAAGACGGTCGAAAAGATAGCTGGAGAACCTGCTCGACCAACTAAGCACCCGAGTCCCTCCCCACCAACACACCGCATCAGGAAGGAGAGACACGACCGGTCCATCAGCCGTGAGGAAAGGAGAAGAATCAGGGTGGAGCGCTCTGAACAAAAGATCATCCAAGAAGCCAAGAAAGAAAAGAAAGTCGACCGGAAAGTGGAGAAGAAACTCATTAAACGAGAGAAGGAGGAAAAGGAGAAGGAGAAGATCGAAGACAAGAAGGAGGAGAAGGTGACCACTGAACTCGAAGAAACCAAAGACAAGATAAATGGAATTGACGTCACCACTGAATTAAAAGAAGTCAAAGTGGAGACCGAGGCCGTAACGGAACCACCGGTCACCAAGCCTGAAGAAGTCAAAGTCAGTAAAGATGTGATCGACACAAAGATTACCAAAGATATCACTAGTCTCACGGCCGTCACAGACAGCATTGAAGTCAGTCGTGTCGCCATAGAAGAACAAGTCACTGAAGAAACAAAAGCAATACTAGAATCCGTACAAGTAACCGAGACTAAAACATTACAGGAGATTGAGTCCGCCGAGGTGAAGGACTCGTCTCTTGTGTCCGTGGAGTCCGGAGTAGTGATGGGCGAGGAAAGAGAATCTTCTCTGGAGATCGAAAAGCCCAAAGAGGTGGAGAAGAAGAAACTCAGGGAGAAGAAGCCCAAAGGCACTGCTACTCCCGACAGACCCCGAAAATACAGGAAGCCCCAAGTCGAGTCTCGCATCGATACCGGCGACAGACGGGTCAGAGCAGAAGAGAGAGCGCTCAAAGCTGAGAGGAAACTCAAGGAACGAAAAAGTCTCGAAAGAAAAGAACGAAGAGAACGAAAAGTGGAGGTGGAGAAGAAGGAGGGTGAACCAGCAGAGAAAAAGCCAGAACCCAAAGAAAGGAAAGTCAGAAAGATCAAGAGGGTCGAGGCCAAACCCGGAGAGACTCCGAGCCCAAAGAAGACACCAGAGAAGAAGAGACGCGTGAAGAAGGTGCCACCACCAGAGAAGAAGGAGGAGAAGGTGAATGGTGAGGTGAGACCACCTAAACCACCTGTCCCTAAGGCACCTAGGAGAATAAAATCCACAATCACAACAACCACTGCAAGAGAAATAACACACAAAAAACTCGTTGACGATAAAAACAGGGCAGCTAAAGCAGCTGAGGCGGCGAGGAAGGAACTGAAGCCTAAACCGTCTCCTCCCAGAGCTAGGCCTCCCACAGCACCCAAACCACCCAAACCCAAAAAGATCGAAAAGCCACCTGTTCCCAAACCTGAAGAACCTATGAAGAAGATCATAACTGGAGCCGCAGTGAAGGCCGGTGTGCTGGCAGCTGCTGTCTCCGGTGTAGCTGTGGTGGAAGCTGCAGCGGACAGAGAGGACGTCGAGGAGATTGTGGCGCCTTTGAAGGAGGCAGAAGATCTCATGCTAATAGCGGAGCAGGAGGAGGAAGACCGCATTTCCGACATCGCCAACATCCCTGGCGTGCAGGAGATTAAACTAGACGAAGACACACTCCAGATTATCGACAAACAACAGGTGGAGGAGGAGGAGAAGGACTCACTCATCTTACACGAAGAAGGTGTGGTGGAACACGTGGAGAAGGAAGATGTCATTGAGGAGGTCGAGGAACACATTGAAGAGGCAGAGAAAGAAAGTGAAGAGGAGGAGGAAGAAGAGGAGGAAGAAGTCGAGGAAGAAGAGGAGGAGGAGGAGGAAGAAGAAGTAGTAGAAAAGAAGGTAGAAGTTGAGAAGGTAGAGAGGAAAGAAAAGGTTGAAAAAGAAGAGGAAGAGGAGGAAGAAGAAGAGGAGGAAGAAGAGGAAGAGGAGGAGGAAGAAGGAGAAGAGGAGGAAGAAGAGGAGAAAGTAAGCATAGAAGAAAAAGAAGATGAATCGGAGAAGAAGAAAAAGGAGGAGCGTAAAGTTTCCCCAGCTGTTCCTGAGAAGGAAGCTGAGGTCCCCAAACCAGAAGAAAAACCAGAAGCTGAAGATATTTACGAGAAAATCGAAACCGAGGACAGGGACGTGTATGCCACGCTACCCAGCTCGGCCAAACTCACCGAATACAAAGAGAAATACGAAGAGAAACCAATTCGCGGCCTCTTCACTGGGTTTGCCATTCTTGCGCCAGAGCCCAAGCTTGAAGAACCAGCTGCTCCCAAAGAACCAAGTCCATCCAGATTGAAAGAAGAAGTCCCACAAGTTCCTACATCATTACCTGAAGCTATTTTCAAACCAACAGCTCCACCTGTACATCCTCGGGAAATCATCAAGACTCCTGATGAGGTGGACGACTTGCCAATCCACGAAGAGGTGGAATCCATTGAAAGAGACATCTACGAAAAGGAAATCGACGAGATGGAGGAGAAGGCGCCTGAAGAAGAACTAGAGCCACGTTCACCCTTGCTTGAGGTAACTGGCGAACTCAAGATCAGAGAGGAGGTGATGAGGGAGAAGCACGAGAAGGAGACAGTGAAGGAGATCATCACTAAAGACGTCACAGTGGTTGAGAAGAAGGAAGTGAAGAAGGAGGAAAAGAAGGAGGAAGAGGAAGAGGAGGAGGAGGAGCCTGAAGTAGAGGAGGAAGAAATGGAGGAAGAGGAAGAAGAAGAGGAAGAGGAGGAAGAGGAGGAGGAGGAGGAGGAAGAAGAAGCAGAAGAGGAGGAAGAAGAAATCTCACGAGAAGAAAAGCCTTCAAAGTCCCTTGACGAGTTTGAAGCCAAATATAAAGAATTCAAGGCTGCTGCCGTTACCGAAGCACTCGAGAAAGGCGAGAAAGTCACTGAGGTCACCGAAGTCACCACCAAGAAGGTCGACAAGGCGGAGATCCTCAAGGACATCGCCGAAACACTTGGAGAAAAAGAAGTCCTCAAACAGAAAGAAGCACCTGTCCCTGTACCGAAGAAGGAGGAGGTACCAGAGAAGGTGGTAAAAGAGACGCCCATTGTACGAGACGAGAGGCCAATCAGAGCCCTCGCCATCTACGAAGATCTCCAAATCAAGGAAGAGGTTCTGGAGAAGGAGAAGCGAGACGTGGAGGAGAAGGAGATTGATGAATACGAAGTCAAGGATAAGATTGAAGTGAAGGAGAAGGAGATAACTGAGATGATGGAGAAAGACCAAGCCTACCGTGAGACCATTACCCAAAGAGAAGAAGTAGAAATTATCACGAAGGAGGAGAAGATTCTAGAGAAAGAAGTCCTAGCCGTGAAATTAAAAGAAGAGGAAGTGAAAGAGATCAAGGAGAAAGACGAAAAATTAAAGGAGGTGAAGCTGGAAGAAGAGGTAAAAGAAGAAGTAACAATCACAGAAGTCAAAAAGGAATTAAAAGAAGTAGAAGTAAAGGAGGTGAAAGAAGAAAAGGTAGAAGAAGTAAAAGAAGAAGTAAAAGAAGTGAAAAAAGAAGAGAAGGAAGAAATTAAGGAAGTCGTAGAGAAGGAAAAGGTTGAAGAAAAAGAAGAGGAAAAACTGAAAGTGGAAGAAGTGGAAAAAGAAATCGAGGAAGAAAAGAAAATCAAAGAGGAGGAAGAAGTTAAGGAGGAGATCAAGAAGGAGGAAGTAAAAGAAGTAAAGAAGGAAGAAGTAAAGGAAGTAAAGGAGGAGGTCAAGAAGGAGGATATAAAGGAAGAAATAAAAGAAGTAAAGGAAGAGATCAAGAAGGAGGAAGTAAAGAAAGAAGAAGTAAAGGAAGTAAAGGAGGAGATCAAGAAAGAGGAAGTAAAAGAAGAACTAAAAGAAGTAAAGGAGATCAAGGAGGAGGAAGTAAAAGAAGAAATCAAGAAGGAAGAAGTAAAAGAAGTAAAGGAGGAGGTCAAGAAAGAAGAAGTAAAGGAAGAAGTAAAAGAAATAAAGGAGGAGATCAAGAAGGAGGAAGTAAAGGAAGAAATCAAAAAAGAAGAACTAGAAGAAGTAAAGGAAGAAATCAAGAAGGAAGAAGTAAAAGAAATAAAGGAGGAGATCAAGAAGGAGGAAGTAAAGGAAGAAGTAAAAGAAATAAAGGAGGAAATCAAGAAGGAAGAAGTAAAGGAAGAAATCAAGAAAGAAGAAGTAGAAGTAAAGGAGGAGATCAAGAAGGAGGAAGTAAAGGAAGAAGTAAAAGAAATAAAGGAGGAAATCAAGAAGGAGGAAGTAAAGGAAGAAGTAAAAGAAATAAAGGAGGAAATCAAGAAGGAGGAAGTAAAGGAAGAAATCAAGAAAGAAGAAGTAGAAGAAGTAAAGAAGGAGATCAAGAAGGAGGAAGTAAAGGAAGAAGTAAAAGAAATAAAGGAGGTGATCAAGAAGGAGGAAGTAAAGGAAGAAGTAAAGGAGGAGATCAAGAAGGAGGAAGTAAAGGAAGAAGTAAAAGAAGTAAAGGAGGAGATCAAGAAGGAGGAAGTAAAGGAAGAAGTAACAGAAGTAAAGGAGGAGATCAAGAAGGAGGAAATGAAGGAAGAAGTAAAGAAGGAAGAAGTAAAAGAAGTAAAGGAAGAGATCAAGAAAGAAGAAGTAAAGGAAGAAGTAAAAGAAGTAAAGGAGGAGATCAAGAAGGTAGAAGTAAAGGAAGAAGTAAAGGAGGAAATCAAGAAGGAGGAAGTAAGAGAAGAAGTAGAAGTAAAGGAGGAGATCAAGAAGGAGGAAGTAAAAGAAGAAGTAAAAGAAATAAAGGAGGAGATCAAGAAGGAGGAAGTAAAAGAAGAAATAAAAAAGGTAGAAGTAAAAGAAGTAAAGGAGGAGATCAAGAAGGAGGAAGTAAAGGAAGAAGTAAAAGAAATAAAGGAGGAGGTCAAGAAAGAAGAAGTAAAGGAAGAACTAAAAGAAATAAAGGAGGAGATCAAGAAGGAGGAAGTAAAGGAAGAAGTAAAGGAAGTAAAGGAGGAGATCAAGAAGGAGGAAGTAAAGGAAGAAATCAAGAGGGAAGAAGTAAAAGTAAAGGAGGAAATCAAGAAGGAGGAAGTAAAGGAAGAAGTAAAGAAGGAAGAAGTAAAAGAAGTAAAGGAGGAAATCAAGAAGGAGGAAATAAAGGAAGAAGTAAAGGAGGAGATCAAGGAGGAGGAAGTAAAGGAAGAAGTAAAAGAAGTAAAGGAGGAGATCAAGAAGGAGGAAATCAAGGAAGAAGTAAAAGAAGTAAAGGAGGAAATCAAGAAGGAGGAAGTAAAGAAGGAGGAAGTAAAAGAAGTAAAGGAGGAGATCAAGAAGGAGGAAGTAAAGGAAGAAATAAAGAAAGAGGAAGTAAAAGAAATAAAGGAGGAGGTCAAGAAGGAGGAAGTAAAGGAGGAAGTAAAAGAAATAAAGGAGGAAATCAAGAAGGAGGAAGTAAAGGAAGAAGTAAAGGAAGTAAAGGAGGAGATCAAGAAGGAGGAAGTAAAAGAAGTAAAGGAGGAGATCAAGAAGGAGGAAGTAAAAGAAGAAGTAAAAGAAATAAAGGAGGAAATCAAGAAGGAGGAAATAAAGGAAGAAGTAAAGGAGGAAGAAGTGAAAGAAGAAATAAAAGAAGTAAAGGAGGAAATTAAGAAGGAGGAAGTAAAGGAAGAAGTAAAGGTAGAAGAAGTCAAAGAAATAAAGGAGGAGATCAAGAAGGAGGAAATAAAAGAAGAAGTGAAAGAAGTAAAGGAGGAGGTTAAGAAGGAGGAAGTAAAAGAAGAAGTAAAGGAAGAAGAAGTCAAAGAAATAAAGGAGGAGATCAAGGAGGAAGTAAAAGAAGAAGTAAAGGAAGAAGTAAAAGAAGTAAAGGAGGAGATCAAGGAGGAAGTAAAAGAAGAAGTAAAGGAAGAAGTAAAAGAAGTAAAGGAGGAGATCAAGAAGGAGGAAGTAAAGGAAGAAGTAAAAGAAATAAAGGAGGAGATCAAGAAGGAGGAAGTAAAGGAAGAAGTAAAAGAAATAAAGGAGGAGATCAAGAAGGAGGAAGTAAAAGAAGAAGTAAAAGAAATAAAGGAGGAGGTTAAGAAGGAGGAAGTAAAGGAAGAAGTAAAAGAAATAAAGGAGGAGATCAAGAAGGAGGAAGTAAAGGAAGAAGTAAAGGAAGAAGTAAAGGAAGAAGTAAAAGAAGTAAAGGAGGAGATCAAGAAGGAGGAAGTAAAAGAAGAAGTGAAAGAAGTAAAGGAGGAGACCAAGGAGGAGGAAGTAAAGGAAGAAGTGAAAGAAGTAAAGGAGGAGGATAAGAAGGAAGAAGTAAAGAAAGAAGTAAAGGAAGAAGAAATCAAAGAAATAAGGGAGGAGATCAAGAAGGAGGAAGTAAAGGAAGAAGTAAAAGAAGTAAAGGAGGAGATTAAGGAGGAGGAAGTAAAGGAAGAAGTGAAAGAAGTAAAGGAGGAGGTTAAGAAGGAGGAAGTAAAGGAAGAAGTAAAGGAAATAGAAATCAAAGAAATAAAGGAGGAGATTAAGAAGGAGGAAGTAAAGGAAGAAGTAAAAGAAGTAGAGGAGGAGATCAAGAAGGAGGAAGTAAAAGAAGTAAAAGAAGTAAAGGAAGAAGTTAAGAAGGAGGAAGTAAAAGAAGAAGTAAAGGAAGAAGTCAAAGAAATAAAGGAGGAGATCAAGAAGGAGGAAGTAAAAGAACTAAAAGAAGTAAAGGAGGAAATCAAGAAGGAGGAAGTAAAGGAAGTAAAGGAAGAGATCAAGAAGGAGGAAGTAAAAGAAGAAGTAAAAGAAGTAAAGGAGGAGATCAAGAAGGAAGAAGTAAAGGAAGAAGTAAAGGAAGAAGTCAAAGAAATAAAGGAGGAGATCAAGAAGGAGGAAGTAAAGGAAGAAGTAAAAGAAGTAAAGGAGGAGATCAAGAAGGAGGAAGTAAAAGAAGAAGTAAAAGAAGTAAAGGAGGAAGTAAAGAAGGAGGAAATAAAGGAAGAAGTAAAAGAAATAAAGGAGGAGATCAAGAAGGAGGAAGTAAAGGAAGAAGTAAAAGAAGTAAAAGAGGAGATCAAGAAGGAAATAAAGGAAGAAGTAAAGGAGGAAGCAGTAAAAGAAGAAATAAAAGAAGTAAAGGAGGAGATTAAGAAGGAGGAAGTAAAGGAAGAAGTAAAGGAAGAAGTCAAAGAAATAAAGGAGGAGATCAAGAAGGAGGAAGTAAAGGAAGAAGTAAAAGAAGTAAAGGAGGAAATCAAGAAGGAGGAAGTAAAAGAAGAAGTAAAAGAAGTAAAGGAGGAAGTAAAGAAGGAGGAAATAAAGGAAGAAGTAAAAGAAATAAAGGAGGAGATCAAGAAGGAGGAAGTAAAGGAAGAAGTAAAAGAAGTAAAGGAGGAGATCAAGAAGGAGGAAGTAAAAGAAGAAGTAAAGGAAGAAGTCAAAGAAATAAAAGAGGAGATCAAGAAGGAGGAAGTAAAGGAAGAAGTAAAAGAAGTAAAGGAGGAGATCAAGAAGGAGGAAGTAAAAGAAGAAGTGAAAGAAGTAAAGGAGGTTGTTAAGAAGAAAGAAGTAAAGGAAGAAGTAAAAGAAATAAAGGAGGAGATCAAGGAAGAGGAAGTAAAGGAAGAAGTAAAAGAAGTAAAGGAGATCAAGAAGGAGGAAGTGAAGGAAGAAGTAAAAGAAGTAAAGGAGGAGGTTAAGAAGGAGGAAGTAAAGGAAGAAGTAAAAGAATTAAAGGAGGAGATCAAGAAGGAGGAAGTAAAGGAAGAAGTAAAAGAAGTAAAGGAGGAAATCAAGAAGGAGGAAGTAAAAGAAGAAGTAAAAGAAGTAAAGGAGGAGGTTAAGAAAGAAGAAGTAAAGGAAGAAGTAAAGGAAGAAGAAATCAAAGAAATAAAGGAGGAGATCAAGAAGGAGGAAGTAAAGGAAGAAGTAAAAGAAGTAAAGGAGGAGATCAAGAAGGAGGAAGTAAAAGAAGTAAAGGAGGAGGTTAAGAAGGAGGAAGTAAAGGAAGAAGTAAAGGAGGAAATAATCAAAGAAATAAAGGAGGAGATGAAGAAGGAGGAAGTAAAGGAAGTAAAGGAAGAAGTAAAAGTAGAGGAGATCAAGGAGAAAGTAAAGGAAGAATTAAAGGAAGAAGTGAAAGAAGTAAAGGAGGAGATCAAGAAGGAGGAAGTAAAAGAAGTAGTAAAAGAAATAAAGGAGGAGATCAAGAAGGAAGAAGTAAAGGAAGAAGTAAAAGAAGTAAAGGAGGAGATCAAGAAGGAGGAAGTAAAAGAAGAAGTAAAAGAAGTAAAGGAGGAGATCAAGAAGGAGGAAGTAAAGGAAGAAGTAAAAGAAGTAAAGGAGATCAAGAAGGAGGAAGTAAAAGAAGAAGTAAAAGAAGTAAAGGAGGAGATCAAGAAGGAGGAAGTAAAGGAAGAAGTAAAGAAGGAAGAAGTAAAAGAAGTAAAGGAGGAGATCAAGAAGGAGGAAAAGGAGGAAATCAAGAAGGAGGAAGTAAAGGAAGAAGTAAAGGAAGAAGTAAAGAAGGAAGAAGTAAAGGAGGTTAAGGAAGAAATAAAGGAAGAAATCAAGAAGGAGGAACTAAAGGAAGAGATCAAGAAAGAAGAAGTAAAAGAAGAGAAGGAAGTAAAAGAAATCATGGTGAAGGAAGAAGTGAAGGAGGAAATCAAGGAAGTAGTAACGGAAGAAGTAAAAGTGGAGCTAAAGAAGGAGGAAAAGGAGGAACCAAAGGAAGAATTGAAAGAGGAGGTAAAGGAGAAGGAAGTGAAGGAGGAGAAGGAAGAAGTCAAAGAAGAGGTAAAGAAGGTAGAAGTGAAGGAAGAAATCAAGGAGGTAATAGAAGAAATAAAGGAAGTAAAAGAGAAACCGGAGGAGAAGGAGGAAGTAAAAGAACCCAAGGAGGAGGAGGAGATCAAGAAAGAGGAAGTAAAGGAAGTAAAGGAGGAGAAGAAGGAAGAAGTAAAGGAGGAGATCAAGAAGGAAGAAGTAAAGGAGGAGATCAAGAAGGAGGAAGTAAAGGAAGTAAAGGAAGAAGTAAAGGAGGAAATCAAGAAGGAGGAAGTAAAGGAGGAAATCAAGAAGGAAGAAATAATGGAAGTGAAGGAGGAGAAGAAGGAAGAAGTAAAGGAGGAAATCAAGAAGGAGGAAGTAAAAAAAGTAAAGGAGGAGATCAAGAAGGAAGAAGTAAAGGAGGAGGTCAAGAAGGAGGAAGTAAAGGAGGAAATCAAAAAGGAAGAAATAATGGAAGTGAAGGAGGAGAAGAAGGAAGAAGTAAAGGAGGAAATCAAGAAGGAGGAAGTAAAAGAAGTAAAGGAGGAGATCAAGAAGGAAGAAGTAAAGGAGGAGATCAAGAAGGAGGAAGTAAAGGAGGAAATCAAAGAGGAAATAAAGGAAGTGAAGGAGGAGAAGAAGGAAGAAGTAAAGGAGGAAATCAAGAAGGAGGAAGTAAAGGAAGTAAAGGAAGAAGTAAAGGAGGAAATCAAGAAGGAGGAAGTAAAGGAGGAAATCAAGAAGGAAGAAATAATGGAAGTGAAGGAGGAGAAGAAGGAAGAAGTAAAGGAGGAAATCAAGAAGGAGGAAGTAAAGGAAGTAAAGGAAGAAATCAAGAAGGAAGAAGTAAAGGAGGAGATCAAGAAGGAGGAAGTAAAGGAGGAAATCAAAGAGGAAGTAAAGGAAGAGAAGGAGGAGAAGAAGGAAGAAGTAAAGGAGGAAATCAAGAAGGAGGAAGTAAAGGAAGTAAAGGAAGAAATCAAGAAGGAAGAAGTAAAGGAGGAGATCAAGAAGGAGGAAGTAAAGGAGGAAATCAAAGAGGAAGTAAAGGAAGTGAAGGAGGAGAAGAAGGAAGAAGTAAAGGAGGAAATCAAGAAGGAGGAAGTAAAGGAGGAAATCAAAAAGGAAGAAATAAAGGAAGTGAAGGAGGAGAAGAAGGAAGAAGTAAAGGAGGAGATCAAGAAAGAGGAAGTAAAGGAGGAAATCAAGAAGGAGGAAGTAAAGGAAGTAAAGGAGGAGATCAAGGAGAAGGAAGTAAAGGAGGAGAAGAAGGAAGAAGTAAAGGAGGAGATCAAGGAGGAAGTAAAGGAGGAGGCAAAAATAATAAAAGAAGAAGTAAAGGAAATTAAAGAAATTAAGGAAGTAGAAATGATAGAAGTAAAAGAAGAGAAGGAGATTGTTGAAGAAATTGAAGAGAAGGAAGAACTAGTCAAAGAAGTAGAGAAGAAGGAAGATAAGGTTGAAGAAATAAAGGAGAGAGAAGAACCCAAAGAGAAGAAAGAGGAAATCACTGTGGAAGAAGTCACAAAAGTAGAGAAAGTAGTCGAGGAGAAAGAAAAGAAGGACGAAAAAGTTAAGGAAGAAGTGGAGGAAATAGACATAACTAAGACAACCATAACGAAAGACAAAGAACCAAAACCACAAGACCTGACTGAGACTATCGTTACCGAAATTGAGACGCTGACAAGACGAAGGGACGTGACGGAGGTGACGGAGGAGATAGTGACACTGGGTAGGAAAAAACCGGAAATTACAGAGTTTATTGGAACAGACATTACTATAGGAAAAGAAGAGGTTGTAAGGGAGGGAGAAGTAGAAAGGGAAGTAGTGAGGGATATCAGCAGCGAGGAGGAGGAAATAGTAGAGGAGGTAGTGGATGGCGTAACAAGGGAGAAGGAAGAGGTTACCGAATTACTAAAGAGGGAAGTTCTTGACGAAAAACTTACTATTGATGTTGCTGCCAAACCCACTGATGAAACAGCGGTATCTCTATCACCAAAGAGTGACATTTCCGTAAGTGCGAGAAGCGACGTTAGCAGCAAAGCAGCTGTTGACGACGTGACTCTCGAAATGGATAAAAAGGCCAAAGACTTACCAGAGTCCACAAAGAGTGACATCTCACTTAGTGAAAAGAGTGACGTAAGTTCGAAGGAGATCGCTGAGATTAGAGAAGAAGTTACAGAGGAAATCAGAGAAATTAAAGAAAAAGAGGTGTTGGAGGAGGAAACCATAACAATTGAGGAAAGACGAAGAAGACAACTTATGACAGAAGTGACAGAAGTGACAGAATTAACTGAAGTTCTTACCAAAGAGGCAAAAGACGCCCGGCCTTCAGAAAAAGTTCCTTTATCTCCAGTAAGTGATTTACCCCTTAGTGATATTAGTGATAGAGATAGAATTGATAAGGAAGTGTCCTTGTCTCCAAGGAGTGATGTTTCCGAGGGAGTAAAGAGTGATATTAGTGACAAAAAACTCGAAATCGAAATTCAGAAAGACATACCAAAGGAGCCTTCAAAAGAGGTACCAATATCTCCGAAAAGTGACATTTCAATTAGTGTTAAAAGTGACACTAGCATTAAAAGCGACATTGTTACCAAAGACATTACAGAGGAGGTGTCTAAAAAATCAGAAGAGCTACCAGTTTCTCCAAAGAGTGATATTTCTGTAAGTATCAAAAGTGATGTTAGTACTAAGAGTGATGTCAAAAAAGAAGAAATCGTGACAAAAGAAGAGCTGGTAAAGGTTGATGTATCTAAGAAACCTGAAGAAGAAGAGCCTTTATCTCCGAAGAGTGACATCTCCGTTAGTGCAAAGAGTGATGTCAGTGTAAAGAGCGACATTGCAAAAGAAAAAATGGTCACAAAAGAAATCATGGAAGATATTACAATTGATGTATCCAAGAAACCTACAGAGGAGGCACCAATCTCTCCAAAGAGTGACATCTCCGTCAGTGCAAAGAGTGATATCAGTGTTAAGAGTGATGTTAGTGTAAAGAGCGATATTGCTAAGAAAGAAGTTACAAAAGAAGTTAAAGAAGAAATCCTTGCAGTTGATATTTCTCAGAAGGCAATCGAAGAGGCACCAATTTCGCCAAAGAGTGACATCAGCGAAAAGAGTGACATTGGAAAAGAAGAAGTGATCAAAAAGGAAATTAAAGTTGACATAGCGATTGATGTCTCGAAGAAACCAAAAGAAGAGGCACCAATCTCACCCAAGAGTGACATTTCTATCAGCGCAAAGAGTGATATTAGTGCAAAGAGTGAAGTCAGTGCAAAGAGCGACATTGTAAAAGAAGAAGTTATTACAAAAGAAACACAAGAAGAAATCACAATTGATGTGTCTCAAAAACCATCAGAAGAAGCACTAATCTCTCCGAAAAGTGATATATCTGTCAGTGCAAAGAGCGATATTAGTGTAAAAAGTGATATCAGCAAGAAAAGTGAAGTTACCAAAGAAGAGGTTGTCACCAAGGATATCAAGGAAGAGATTATACTTGATGTGACAAAGAAACCAACAGATGAGGCACTGATCTCTCCAAAGAGCGACATCTCAGTCAGTGCAAAAAGTGAAATCAGCGCAAAGAGTGATATTGCTAAAGAACAAGACATTAAGGAGGATGAACTTCTTTCTCCAAAGAGTGATGTCTCCGTTAGTGTTACGAGCGATGTAACTCCTAAAATTGACATTACAAAAGAAGTCAAAAAAGAGTTTACAGAAGAAATCACAGTAACTAAAGAAATTCAAGAAGAAATCACGATTGATGTGTCTAAAAAACCAACAGAAGAGGCACCAATATCACCAAAAAGTGACATATCTATTAGTGCTAAGAGTGATGTCAGTGCAGTGAGTGACATCGTAAAAGAAGATATCGTTACAAAAGAAATTACTGAGGAATTAAAAATTGATGTGTCTAAGAAACCAACAGAAGAAGCACCAATCTCACCAAAGAGTGACATCTCCATTAGTGCTAAGAGTGATGTCAGTGCAAAGAGTGACATCGTAAAAGAGGAAGTAATTACAAAAGAAATTAAGGAAATCACAGTCGATGTGTCTAAGAAACCATCAGAAGAAGCACCAATCTCACCAAAGAGTGACATCTCCATTAGTGCTAAGAGTGATGTCAGTGCAAAGAGTGACATCGTAAAAGAAGAAGTAATTACAAAAGAAGTTAAAGAAATTACAGTTGATGTGTCTAAAAAACCAGCAGAAGAAGCACCAATCTCACCAGTAAGTGACATCTCTGTTAGTGCAAAGAGTGATGTCAGTGCAAAGAGTGACATCGTAAAAGAAGAAGTAATTACAAAGGAAATTAAAGAAATCACAGTTGAGATTCCAAAGAAACCAACAGAAGAAGTACCTATTTCACCAGTAAGTGACATCTCCGTTAGTGTAAAGAGTGATGTCAGTGCAAAGAGTGACATCGTAAAAGAAGAAATTATTAAAAAGGATATTAAAGAAGAAATTGTACTTGATGTGACTAAAAAACCAGCAGAAGAAGCACCAGTCTCACCAGTAAGTGACATCTCCGTTAGTGTAAAGAGTGATGTCAGTGCAAAGAGTGACATCGTAAAAGAAGAAGTAATTACAAAGGAAATTAAAGAAATCACAGTTGATGTGACTAAGAAACCAACAGAAGAACCACCAGTTTCACCAAAGAGTGACATCTCCATTAGCGCTAAGAGCGATGTCAGTGCAAAGAGTGACATCGTAAAGGAAGAAGTAATTACAAAGGAAATCACAGTTGATGTGACTAAGAAACCAACAGAGGAAGCGCCAATTTCACCAGTAAGTGACATCTCAGTCAGCGCAAAGAGTGACGTCAGTGCAAAGAGTGACATCGTAAAGGAAATCACTGTTGATGTCACTAAGAAACCAACAGAAGAAGCACCAATCTCACCTGTAAGTGACATCTCCGTTAGTGCTAAGAGTGACGTCAGTGCAAAGAGTGACATCGTAAAAGAAGAAGTAATTACAAAGGAAATTAAAGAAATCACAGTTGATGTGAGTAAGAAACCAACAGAAGAAGCACCAGTTTCACCAAAGAGTGACATCTCCATTAGTGCTAAGAGCGATGTCAGTGCAAAGAGTGACATCGTAAAGGAAGAAGTAATTACAAAGGAAATCACAGTTGATGTAACTAAGAAACCAACAGAGGAAGCGCCAATTTCACCAGTAAGTGACATCTCAGTCAGCGCAAAGAGTGACGTCAGCGCAAAGAGTGACATCGTAAAGGAAATCACTGTTGATGTCACTAAGAAACCAACAGAAGAAGCACCAATCTCACCAAAGAGTGACATCTCCATCAGTGCTAAGAGTGATGTCAGTGCCGTCAGTGCAAAGAGTGACATCGCGAAAGAAGAAGTAATTACGAAGGAAATTAAAGAAATCACTGTCGATGTGTCTAAGAAACCAACAGAAGAAGCACCAATCTCACCAAAGAGTGACATCTCCATTAGTGCTAAGAGTGATGTCAGTGCAAAGAGCGACATCGTAAAAGAAGAAGTAATTACAAAAGAAATTAAGGAAATCACAGTCGATGTGTCTAAGAAACAACCAGAAGAGGCACCAGTCTCACCAATAAGTGACATCTCCGTGAGCGTTAAGAGTGATATCAGTGCAAAGAGTGACATCGTGAAAGAAGAAGTAATTACAAAGGAAATTAAAGAAATCACAGTCGATGTGACTAAGAAACCAACAGAGGAAGCACCAATTTCACCGGTAAGTGACATCTCGGTTAGCGCAAAGAGTGACGTCAGTGCAAAGAGTGACATCCTAAAGGAAATCACTGTTGATGTGACTAAGAAACCAACAGAAGAAGCACCAATCTCACCTAAGAGTGACATCTCCATTAGTGCTAAGAGTGATGTCAGTGCAGTGAGTGCAAAGAGTGACATCGTAAAAGAAGTAATTACAAAGGAAATCACAGTTGATGTGACTAAGAAACCAACAGAAGAAGCACCAGTTTCACCAGTAAGTGACATCTCCGTTACCGCAAAGAGTGACGTCAGTGCAAAGAGTGACATCGTAAAAGAAGAAGTAATTACAAAGGAAATTAAAGAAATCACAGTCGATGTGACTAAGAAACCAACAGAAGAAGCACCAATCTCACCTAAGAGTGACATCTCCATTAGTGCTAAGAGTGATGTCAGTGCAGTGAGTGCAAAGAGTGACATCGTAAAAGAAGAAGTAATTACAAAGGAAATCACAGTTGATGTGACTAAGAAACCAACTGAAGAAGCACCAATTTCACCAGTAAGTGACATCTCCGTTACCGCAAAGAGTGACGTCAGTGCAAAGAGTGACATCATAAAAGAAGAAGTAATTACAAAGGAAATTAAAGATATCACAGTCGATGTGACTAAGAAACCAACAGAGGAAGCACCAATTTCACCGGTAAGTGACATCTCCGTTAGCGCAAAGAGTGACGTCAGTGCAAAGAGTGACATCCTAAAGGAAATCACTGTTGATGTGACTAAGAAACCAACAGAAGAAGCACCAATCTCACCTAAGAGTGACATCTCCATTAGTGCTAAGAGTGATGTCAGTGCAGTGAGTGCAAAGAGTGACATCGTAAAAGAAGAAGTAATTACAAAAGAAATTAAAGAAATCACAGTCGATGTGACTAAGAAACCAACAAAGGAAGCACCAATTTCACCGGTTAGTGACATCTCCGTTAGCGCAAAGAGTGACGTCAGTGCAAAGAGTGATATCCTAAAGGAAATCACTGTTGATGTGACTAAGAAACCAACAGAAGAAGCACCAATCTCACCGAAGAGTGACATCTCCATTAGTGCTAAGAGTGATGTCAGTGCAGTGAGTGCAAAGAGTGACATCGTAAAAGAAGTAATTACAAAGGAAATCACAGTTGATGTGACTAAGAAACCAACTGAAGAAGCACCAGTTTCACCAGTAAGTGACATCTCCGTTACCGCAAAGAGTGACATCAGTGCAAAGAGTGACATCGTAAAAGAAGAAGTAATTACAAAGGAAATTAAAGAAATCACAGTCGATGTGACTAAGAAACCAACAGAGGAAGCACCAATTTCACCGGTAAGTGACATCTCCGTTAGCGCAAAGAGTGACGTCAGTGCAAAGAGTGACATCCTAAAGGAAATCACTCTTGATGTGACTAAGAAACCAACAGAAGAAGCACCAATCTCACCTAAGAGTGACATCTCCATTAGTGCTAAGAGTGATGTCAGTGCAGTGAGTGCAAAGAGTGACATCGTAAAAGAAGAAGTAATTACAAAAGAAATTAAAGAAATCACAGTCGATGTGACTAAGAAACCAACAGAGGAAGCACCAATTTCACCGGTTAGTGACATCTCCGTTAGCGCAAAGAGTGACGTCAGTGCAAAGAGTGACATCGTAAAAGAAGAAGTAATTACAAAGGAAATTAAAGAAATCACAGTCGATGTGACTAAGAAACCAACGGAAGAAGCACCAATCTCACCTAAGAGTGACATCTCCATTAGTGCTAAGAGTGATGTCAGTGCAGTGAGTGCAAAGAGTGACATCGTAAAAGAAGAAGTAATTACAAAGGAAATCACAGTTGATGTGACTAAGAAACCAACTGAAGAAGCACCAGTTTCACCAGTAAGTGACATCTCCGTTACCGCAAAGAGTGACGTCAGTGCAAAGAGTGACATCGTAAAAGAAGAAGTAATTACAAAGGAAGTTAAAGAAATCACAGTCGATGTGACTAAGAAACCAACAGAGGAAGCACCAATTTCACCGGTAAGTGACATCTCCGTTAGCGCAAAGAGTGACGTCAGTGCAAAGAGTGACATCCTAAAGGAAATCATTGTTGATGTGACTAAGAAACCAACAGAAGAAGCACCAATCTCACCTAAGAGTGACATCTCCATTAGTGCTAAGAGTGATGTCAGTGCAGTGAGTGCAAAGAGTGACATCGTAAAAGAAGAAGTAATTACAAAAGAAATTAAAGAAATCACAGTCGATGTGACTAAGAAACCAACAGAGGAAGCACCAATTTCACCGGTTAGTGACATCTCCGTTGGAGCAAAGAGTGACGTCAGTGCAAAGAGTGACATCGTAAAAGAAGAAGTAATTACAAAGGAAATTAAAGAAATCACAGTCGATGTGACTAAGAAACCAACAGAAGAAGCACCAATTTCACCGGTAAGTGACATCTCCGTTAGCGCAAAGAGTGACGTCAGTGCAAAGAGTGACATCCTAAAGGAAATCACTGTTGATGTGACAAAGAAACCAACAGAAGAAGCACCAATCTCACCTAAGAGTGACATCTCCATTAGTGCTAAGAGTGATGTCAGTGCAGTGAGTGCAAAGAGTGACATCGTAAAAGAAGTAATTACAAAGGAAATCACTGTTGATGTGACTAAGAAACCAACAGAAGAAGCACCAATCTCACCTAAGAGTGACATCTCCATTAGTGCTAAGAGTGATGTCAGTGCAGTGAGTGCAAAGAGTGACATCGTAAAAGAAGAAGTAATTACAAAGGAAATCACAGTTGATGTGACCAAGAAACCAACAGAAGAAGCACCAGTTTCACCAGTAAGTGACATCTCCGTTACCGCAAAGAGTGATGTCAGTGCAAAGAGTGACATCGTAAAAGAAGAAGTAATTACAAAGGAAATTAAAGAAATCACAGTCGATGTGACTAAGAAACCAATAGAGGAAGCACCAATTTCACCGGTAAGTGACATCTCCGTTAGCGCAAAGAGTGACGTCAGTGCAAAGAGTGACATCCTGAAGGAAATCACTGTTGATGTGACCAAGAAACCAACAGAAGAAGCACCAATCTCACCTAAGAGTGACATCTCAATTAGTGCTAAGAGTGATGTCAGTGCAGTGAGTGCAAAGAGTGACATCGTAAAAGAAGTAATTACAAAGGAAATCACTGTTGATGTGACTAAGAAACCAACAGAAGAAGCACCAATCTCACCTAAGAGTGACATCTCCATTAGTGCTAAGAGTGATGTCAGTGCAGTGAGTGCAAAGAGTGACATCGTAAAAGAAGAAGTAATTACAAAGGAAATCACAGTTGATGTGACCAAGAAACCAACAGAAGAAGCACCAGTTTCACCAGTAAGTGACATCTCCGTTACCGCAAAGAGTGATGTCAGTGCAAAGAGTGACATCGTAAAAGAAGAAGTAATTACAAAGGAAATTAAAGAAATCACAGTCGATGTGACTAAGAAACCAACAGAGGAAGCACCAATTTCACCGGTAAGTGACATCTCCGTTAGCGCAAAGAGTGACGTCAGTGCAAAGAGTGACATCCTAAAGGAAATCACTGTTGATGTGACTAAGAAACCAAAAGAAGAAGCACCAGTTTCACCAATTAGTGACATCTCCGTTAGTGCAAAGAGTGATGTTAGCGCAAAGAGTGACATCGTAAAAGAAATTGCAAAAGAAATTAAGGAGATCACAGTCGACATCAGCAAGAAACCAGAAGAAGCGCCAATCTCACCAACGAGTGACATTTCAGTTAGTGCTAAGAGTGATATTAGTACAAAGAGTGATATCGTAAAGGAAGAAGTAATTACTAAAGAACTTAAAGAAGAAATCACAATTGATGTGTCTAAGAAACCAACGGAGGAGGAACCAATGTCACCGAAGAGTGATATATCCGTCAGTGCTAAGAGTGATATCAGTGCAAAGAGTGACATCGTAAAGGAAATGGAAATTACAAAGGAAGTTAAAGAAGAGATCACAGTTGATGTTTCTAAGAAACCAACAGAAGAAGCACCAATCTCACCAATAAGCGATATCTCCATTAGTGCCAAGAGCGATGTCAGTGCAAAGAGTGACATCGTAAAAGAGGAAGTAATTACAAAAGAAATTAAGGAAATCACAGTTGATGTGACTAAGAAACCAACAGAACAAGCACCAGTCTCACCAGTAAGTGACATCTCCGTCAGTGCCAAGAGTGATGTCAGTGCAAAGAGTGACATCGTAAAAGAAGAAGTAATTACAAAAGAATTTAAGGAAATCACAATTGATGTGTCTAAGAAACCATTAGAAGAAGCTCCAATATCACCAGTGAGTGACATCTCTATTAGTGCCAAGAGTGATGTCAGTGCAAAGAGTGACATCGTAAAAGAAGACTTAGTTACAAAGGAAATTAAGGAAGAAATCACAGTTGATGTCTCAAAGAAACCTAAAGAAGAAGCACCAACTTCACCAGTAAGTGATATTTCTGTTAGTGCTAAGAGTGATGTTAGTGCAAAGAGTGACGTCATAAAAGAAGAGTTAATTACAAAAGAAATTAAGGAAGAAATCGCACTTGATGTGAGTAAGAAACCAACAGAAGAAGCACCAGTCTCACCAAAGAGTGACATCTCCATTAGTGCTAAGAGTGATGTCAGTGCAAAGAGTGACATCGTAAAGGAAGAAGTAATTACAAAGGAAATCACAGTTGATGTGACTAAGAAACCAACGGAAGAAGCACCAATTTCGCCAGTAAGTGACATCTCCGTTAGCGCAAAGAGTGACGTCAGTGCAAAGAGTGACATCGTAAAGGAAATCACAGTTGATGTGACTAAGAAACCAACAGAAGAAGCACCAATCTCACCAAAGAGTGACATCTCTATTAGTGCAAAGAGTGACGTCAGTGCAAAGAGTGACATCGTAAAAGAAGAAGTAATTACAAAGGAAATTAAGGACATCACAGTTGATGTGTCTATGAAACCAACAGAAGAAGCACCAATTTCACCCAAGAGCGACATTTCAGTCAGTGCCAAGAGTGATGTCAGTGCAAAGAGTGACATCGTAAAAGAGGTAATTACAAAGGAAGTTAAAGAAGTCACAGTTGATGTGTCTAAGAAACCAATGGAAGAAGCACCAATTTCACCAGTAAGTGACATCTCCATTAGTGCTAAGAGTGATGTCAGTGCAAAGAGTGATATTTTGAAAGATGTAATCACAAAGGAAGTCAAAGAAGAGATCACGATTGATGTGACTAAAAAACCAGTTGAAGAAGCACCAGTCTCACCAAAGAGTGACATTTCCGTTAGCGCTAAGAGTGATGTCAGTGCAAAGAGTGACATCATAAAAGAAGAAGTAATTACAAAGGAAATCACAGTTGATGTGACTAAGAAACCAACGGAAGAAGCACCAATTTCACCAGTAAGTGACATCTCCGTTAGCGCAAAGAGTGACGTCAGTGCAAAGAGTGATATCGTGAAGGAAATCACAGTAGATGTGACTAAGAAACCAACAGAAGAAGCACCAATCTCACCCAAGAGTGACATCTCCATTAGTGCAAAGAGTGACGTCAGTGCAAAGAGTGACATCGTAAAAGAAGAAGTAATTACCAAGGAAATTAAGGAAATCACAGTTGATGTGATTAAGAAACCAACAGAAGAAGCACCAATTTCACCAACGAGTGACATCTCCATTAGTGCTAAGAGTGATGTCAGTGCAAAGAGTGACATCGTAAAAGAAGCAATTACAAAAGATATTAAGGACGAAATTACTCTCGATGTGTCTAAGGAACCAACAGAAGCAGCACCAATGTCTCCAGTGAGTGACATCTCCATTAGTGCTAAGAGTGACGTCAGTGCAAAGAGTGACATCGTAAAGGAAGAAGTAATTACAAAGGAAATCACAGTTGATGTGACTAAGAAACCAACAGAAGAAGCACCAATCTCACCAAAGAGTGACATCTCCATTAGTGCAAAGAGTGATGTCAGTGCAAAGAGTGACATCGTAAAGGAAATCACTGTAGATGTGACTAAGAAACCAACAGAAGAAGCACCAATCTCACCAAAGAGTGACATCTCCATTAGTGCTAAGAGTGATGTCAGTGCAAAGAGTGACATCGTAAAGGAAGAAGTAATTACAAAGGAAATTAAAGAAATCACAGTTGATGTGTCTAAGAAACCATCTGAAGAAGCACCAATCTCACCAAAGAGCGACATTTCTCTTAGTGCAAAGAGTGATGTCAGTGCAAAGAGTGACATTGTAAAAGAAGAGGTACTCACAAAGAAGGTGGAGGAGGAAATAGTTGTTGATGTGTCTGAGAAAACACCAGAAGAAGCACCAATTTCACCAAAGAGTGATATTTCCATCAGTGCTAAGAGTGATGTTAGTGCAAAGAGTGACGCTGCAAAAGAAGAGGTAATTACGAAGGTCACTAAAAAGGAAACTGAACTTGATGTATCAAGGAAACCAACTGAAGAAGCACCTGTTTCTCCGAAGAGTGACGTTTCTGTAAGTGCTAAGAGTGATCTTAGTGTAAAGAGTGACTTAATAGAAGAAGAGATCATAAAGAAGACGAAAGAAGAAATCATAATTGATGTATCCAAAATCACTATAGAAGAAGCCCCAACGTCTCCAAAGAGTGACATTTCTGTTAGTGCTAAAAGTGAAGCCAGTGTAAAGAGCGACAGTATGAAGGAAGATATCACAGTTGATGTATCTAAGAAACCAACAGAAACACTCATCTCTCCAAAGAGTGACATCTCTATCAGTGCTAAGAGTGACGTTAGCGCGAAGAGTGACATCGTACAGGAAGAGATAGTCACAAAAGAAATAAAGGAAGAAATCACGGTTGATGTAGCGAAGAAACCAGCAGATGAGCCACTAGTGTCTCCGAAGAGCGACATCTCTGTAAGCGCGAAGAGTGATGTGAGCGCAAAGAGTGATATTGCAAAGGAAGAACTCATTACAAAGGAAATCAAAGAAGTTACACTTGAAATTTCAAAGAAGTCAGGAGAAGAGTCACCTATTTCTCCAAAGAGCGACATTTCCGTCAGCGCTAAGAGTGATTTCAGTGCTAAGAGTGACATTGTAAAGGAAAAAGTTGACATCAGGGAAATTAAAGAAGAAATCACAGCTGATGTGTCAAAGAAGCCATCTGAAGAGGTACTAATATCTCCTAAGAGTGACGTTTCTGTTAGTGGTAAAAGTGACATTAGTAGCATAAAGAGTGACACCACAAGGGAAATCAAAGAAGAAAAGCCTGCTGAGGTACCTCCGAAGCAGAAAGAAGAAGCAGTATTATCTCCAAAGAGTGACATATCAGTCAGCGCTAAGAGTGACATTAGTGTAAAGACTGACTCCACTAAAGATGATTCCGGAAAGATCGTGAAGGATATCTTAACAGTTGATGTGTCAAAGAAATCAGAGGAAGAAGGCTCCATCTCTCCAAAGAGTGATGTATCTATTAGTAGTAAGAGTGATATCAGTGCAAAGAGTGATGTTGAGAAGAAGATTGCTGGAGAAAAAATAGAAGAAGAAAAGTCTGAGAAAACAGATGTATCTGCTTCCTCAAAGAGTGATGTCAGTAAGAGAAGTGAAGGAAAGAAAGATCAGTTCGATTTAACTTCTCCCGAAAGTTTCTTTTCTGTAAGTATGAGAAGTCATGTTGTAGAGACAGTAATGCTGAGGCCGCTTACTATCGATGTCACCACCAAAGGGGAGGAAGCAGTCTCACCCAAAAGTGATATATCTAGTACTGATATCAGTTCAAGGGACGTTTCCGAAGGAATTCTGAAAATCGATACATCAAGGAAATCTCCAGAAGTTCCTGTATCTCCAAAAAGTGATGTTTCTCCAAGTGGAAAGAGCGACATCAGTACAAGAAGTGAATTGAGCTCGAAGGAGGTCAAAGAAGAAATCATCACAACCGAAATAGCCAAGAAAATTTCCGAGGTTACCATTTCCGCTAGCACTGATATTGTAACTAAGGAAAAGAAAGAAGAAAAGACTGCATTTGAAATCACTGAAAAAGACAAAAAAGTACGTCCCGAATCACCACCTAGTGATATCTCTTCCAGTATTAAGTCAGATCTGAGTTCTAAAGATGCATCAAAGAAGTCTATGGAAGAAGCACCTCTGTCTCCTAAGAGCGATGTTTCTACTAGTACGAAGAGTGAGGTAAGCCTTAAAGATGACATCTCAAAGTCTAAAATAGAACCGAAATTACCTTCACCTCCCACCGATGGCAAACGCGAAATAGTTAGTCCTAAAGTTGATATTACCAAAGCACCCACACTGAAGGATTCAGAGCCCTACCTGGAAGGGGGGGTTGTGGAAGAGCCCGTCTATGGTGTGCTAAAGGCAGAACGTGCCGAAATAGTGACAGTCTCCCCAGACACAACTCCCGGTTCTCCTCCTATGTCTCCCTCACTCAGGGAAATCGGTATGGCAGGAATTTCTCTTGTGAGAGGTCTCGAAACATCAGAACATCGGGAAGAAAAGGATGTTATGGCCACTTCGGTTTACGAAGAAACCACGACGGTGTTCAAGTCTACCACTAGTGCTATTAGTGACCACGGCACGATTGATGTTATGACTACATCTATGCATCAAGATTTTGATGCCATGACCACATCAATATACGAGCCAAGTCAAGATATTATGACTTCGTCCATGTATGGGGATGACTTCGGTTTGCACGATGATACATTGCAAGAGTCATCCACTGAGGCCTTAACTAGAGTTAAGAAAACAGACGATATCATGTCAACCTCCATGTACGGTAGCCTTGATGACAGAGGATTCGATGAACCCATAGAGAAAACTGCTGAAGATTTAACATCTCCCCGCAGTGTTACTTTCGGGAAAACGCAAGAAGTCGACGATGGGAGGGAAGCAATTTCATCAAGAACAAGTGAAGAAGACAGCGAAAGATATCAGCCTGTCTCTCCAAGGAGTGATTTGTCGTCAGAAGTTTACCAAATGCCGTCCATATCTCCGCGCAGCGACGGATATGAGGCGGAATTGAGCGGCCAGTATGAAGAAAGAGATGACCAGGTTCCCTCATCTCCTCGCTCTGACATCTCCTCGATATCAGATGTAATGAGAAGAGAGCAAAGAAAGCATCTTGACACAGAAACGACATTAACAGAAACCACAACTACTAAAACTACAACCGTTCACCGTGAAGTTGTGGACAGCGGCAGATCAATGTCCCCGAAGAGCGACACAACCGTCAGTGACGTCGTTGCAAAGGATGGCTTGGACTCTCTAGATTCCTTCAGACTACAACCTGTTCTTGGAAGCGATAAAGAGCCCGATGAGGGAAAACCAATCTCTCCTCGCAGTGACGTGTCAGGCAAAGACTCTGCTTTTGAAGAGCGAGACAAAATGTCTAGTCTAGAGAGCCATACAATGCCTTCTCTTCCTTTGGATAGTAAAGTCTCTCTTCCAGAGACATCCATATACTCCACTATAACAGAAAAGGTGACAGAGTTCATCCAAGAGACGTTCCCTGCCCCAGATAGCAAGACTATGGTTGAAACAGAAAGGGAACTTATCCCTCCAAAAGACTTGGAAAGCACAAAGAGTGAAAGCACCACATTAGCAACAAGCGTAGTTAGTACTTTTGATAGCACAAAAGCTCTCATTGAGGAAACTAGAGAACTACTGCGAAGCACAAAGGCACCAGTGACAAAAGATGACAGTATTACGCCACAGGCAAGGACTGAACCCTCACCAGAAGAGGACACCTCTATTAGCTCTAAACACGAACCCGCTACTCCTTCAGTGACTCAGGAAGCCATCATGGTATCTCCAAAAAGCGATTTTTCCATAAGCTCAAAGAGCGACGTTACTTCAATGGACGTCAAGGACCTTCCTAAAGATCCTTCTCTCAGGGATGGTGAGTCTAAGCCGCCGACTACCTCACCAAGCAGTGATGTCTCGGAGGAAATCTTTAAAGACGATCTAAAAGATGTTGCTGTTAAGCCCGTCACCGAAGTAAAAGATGTCGTTCAAGATATCACAACAGCTGTGACGTCCATCGAAGAAACTCCTATTACCAAAACCTCCTTCATGGACTTCAAGGAGCCCGTTTCTCCTCCTCCTTCACCTGAGAAGTCAATTGGGAAAGGTGACACATCAGTCTCTTCTACTGCGTCCTCCCATCCAGAGAGTGAATCCTTATCCTCTGTGCAGGTGAAACCAGACTCCTCAAGGCCTGACGTTCCGTCTTCTGTGGCACCCATTTCATCTCTCATCTCATCTGTATATGACACATCGGTCATCATCACCTCCACATCCACCGCCATCACAAAAGCCACGGAGACACCTACGCCCACAGCCAAACCGTCAGACCTTCCCCAGCCTGAACTCACCAAATCCGAAAAGGAATCGCCATCATCGACGACTTCTTCTCTCCCCTCCGGCGAAGAGGGTGCTGAGACAAAACTTAGGGAGGCCCCTCTTGCCGAACCAATTAAAAGGCCGGTTGATGAGGTAACCGAAATTACTTTGAGCAAGACACACACCGAGCAAGTGTCCACTGAAGAGTACAAGTCCGTCACTGCCATTACCGATAAGTCTGTTTCTTATAAGGAAGTCGCCACCAGTCTTGAGTCCGCAAAAGAAACCCCAACAAAACCCATTGACGAAAGAAAACCAGCCAAGGAGTACGAAGTTACGAAAGAAATTTCAAAGCCGTTGGAAGAAAAGTCCAAGGACACCATGCCTGTAAAGGAAGAGAAGCCTCAAGTTGAAGAAATTATAGAAAAAGAAGAGAAGAAAGAAATACCAACTGAAAAGAAACCCACAGAAGAGGTGAAGAAACCAGAAGAGAAGAAACCTGCAGAAGAAAAACCTGCTGAGGTGGAGAAGCCTACAGAAAAGAAACCTGCAGAAAAAGAAAAACCTGATGTCACAAAAGAAACCACAACCACCACCACCACAACAACCACCGTCAGTAAGGAGGCAACGAGAGCTGAAATTTCAGAAAAGGAGCAACCTTCCAAAGAAGTAGAGGAGGAAAGCACCATCACGGAAACCACAGAAAGATTGCCAACAGAGATCATAAAGAAAATCGAGGAACCATCCACAATTAAAACCGTAACCAGGACCGTCATCAAAAGAACTATTGTTGATGGTGTACCCGTAGAAACTGTAGAAACAGTCGAAGGGGAACCAGAAGAGGATGAAGAGTTCGATATAGATTCTTCATTTGAAACTGTAACAAGAACCATTACTAAGACAATAATGGTTGACGGTAAACCAGTTGAAACAGTTGAGGAGATTAAGAAACCCGAGGATGCAAAGAAGCAAGTAGGAGAACCATCATCTACCGAGACTGTAACAAGAACAATCATCCGCAGGACCATTGTTGACGGTGTTCCTGTAGAGACTGAAGAAATCATTGAAGGGGAGCCCGAAGAAACGTCTGAAGGCTCCGATGAGTCTCCTCCTGGAACAATAACAAGAACAATTACAAGAAGGAGTACGATTGTCGACGGTGAAATCAAAGAGACGATCGAAACGTTACAAGAGCCCTCTACTGACACCATAACTAGAACTACCATCAAGAGAACCATGGTTGACGGCGAACCAAAAGATACAATCGACACTATTGAAAAGCTATCAAAGAGTGAGACAGATGAGTCTGATCAGGAACCAGAGGAAGGTAAGACAGTGTCCACAGCCGTAGTGAAGACAGTTTTGATCGAAGGAAAGCCGAAGGAAGTTACTGAGAAGGTGGTTGAACCATCATCCACGGAAACAGTGACCAGAACAATAATCAGAAGAATTATAGTTGACGGCAAGCCTGTAGAGACCGTGGAAACCATCGAGGGTGAGCCTGAGGAAACCTCAGAAGATAAGGAAACATCTACTACTACTACAACTGTAACACGAAAAATTATTAGAAGAACCATTGTTGATGGGAAGCCAGTAGAAATCGAAGAAACCGTCGACGGTGAGCCTGAGGAAATGCCAGATGTAGAGCCCAGTACCACTACAACGATAACCAGGACCAGGAAAGTAATTAGAAAAACCATAGTTGATGGCAAGGAAGTAGAAACCGTAGAAACCATTGACGATGAACCTGAAGAAATGCCAGAGGAAACAGAACCATCCTCTACTACAACTGTAACCCGAAAAGTAATAAGAAGAACCATAGTAGACGGCAAGGAAGTTGAAACCGTAGAAAGTATGGACGATGAACCTGAAGAAGTGCCTCAAGATGTAGAACCAACAGTTACTACAACTGTAACCAGAAAAGTAATAAGAAAAACAATAGTGGATGGGAAGGAAGTAGAAACCGTAGAAACCATGGATGGTGAACCAGAAGAAATGCCTGAAGATGTAGAACCAACAGTTACTACAACTGTAACCAGAAAAGTAATAAGAAAAACAATAGTGGATGGGAAGGAAGTAGAAACCGTAGAAACCATGGATGGTGAACCAGAAGAAATGCCTGAAGATGTAGAACCAACAGTTACTACAACTGTAACCAGAAGAGTAATAAGGAAAACCATAGTAGATGGGAAGGAAGTAGAAAGTGAAGAAATCCTTGGAGAACCCGAAGAGATGGCTGAAGCTGTCGTGGAACCATCCGATTCAACTATTGTGACAAGGAAAGTGATCAGAAGAACAATAGTAGATGGGAAGCCGGTAGAAACTGTGGAAACAGTGGAAGGACAGCCTGATGAGGCCTATGAGCCAGATGATGAAAAGTCTAAAGCTGTAGTTAAGGAAGACATAGTCGAAGGAGAACAAGTGACAACTACTAAAACTGTAAAGAGAACTATTATTAGAAGAACAGTAGTAGACGGCGTTCCGGTTGAAACTGTAGAAACTGTTGTTGGAGAACCAGAGGATGACGAAGAACCATCCAAAGAGCCGTTCGTTAGTGAAACTGTACCTAAAACAACGCTAAGTGAAAAACCTAAAGAAATTAAAGATAAGGATGTTGAAACATCATCCACGGAAACTGTCAAAAGAACTATTATCAGAACAGTCATAGTTGATGGGAAACCCGTAGAAACTGTAGAAACAGTTGACGGAGAACCAGAAGAGTTTGAGACAAGTGGTGAAGAAACCACATCTACCAAAACTGTAACAAGAACCATCACTAAAAGAACAATCGTTGATGGCAAACCAGTAGAAACAGTGGAGACCGTTGAAGCAGAGCCTGAAGAAACGGAGGAAATAGAGCCATCATCTACAACAACTGTAACGAGGACAATAACTAGGAAAACTATTGTTGATGGGAAGCCAGTAGAAACAGTTGAAACCATTGAAGATCCCAAGAAAATGGAAGACACTCTTGTACAACCATCTTCTACTACTAGAGTAACTAAAACTATAACCAGAAGAACTATAGTTGACGGCAAGCCAGTAGAAACAGTAGAAACTGTTGAAGGAGAGCCTGAAGAGACAGTAGAAACTTCTGTAGAACCATCAACCACTAAAACTGTAACGAGAAAAATAATCAAGAGAATCATCGTTGACGGTGTTCCTGTAGAAACCGAAGAGACCGTAGATGAAGGAGAGGCTGAAACTATTGAGGAAGACTACAGTGCTGGTACAATAACAACAACATTTACTACAAGAACTGTTGTAGACGGAGAAGCCAAAGAGAAGGTTGTAACATCCAAAGAGCCACTCGATTCTGAGGGTACTGAGAAAACAACAACCACAACAACTACCATCAAGAAGAGTTCCGTTAGTGGTCGCGATTCAGTCAGCGAAGAAGTAGATGATGATAGTGTAAGCAGAACCGTAACTAGAACGGTAATCAGACGAACTATAATTGATGGTGTTCCAGTAGAGACTGTAGAGACTGTTGAAGGAGAACCAGAAGAATATGAAGAAACATTTGAAGAACCTCTGTATACTGGAACAGTTACCAAAACTGTCACAAGAAAAACCATTGTAGACGGTGAAGAAAAAGAAACTGTAGAAACAACCGAGGAGCCACTGAAGGCAACTACAGAGAAATCACGACTCGATAGCAGCAGTGAAGCAGCGGAGACTTTCCTTCCTCGGGAAATTGAGTGCGTCCCGCGACTAACGGTCACGAGAACTAGTATCGAAGGTGGAGCCAGAATACCACTGTATGAACCATCTTCAGAAACAGTAACAACTAGGACAGTCATCAAGAAAACAACTATTGGAGGCGAAGAACAAATAGAAACAACTGAAACAAGCGAAGATGAAGGTGACACTGTGACCAAAACTACAATTACAAGGACAGTGAAAGACAGTTCGGAGTCTGCCAAGAAGAAGGAAGCCACTGAGAAGGTCTCTGAAGTGAAGGAAATGAAGAAACAGGTCTCTGAAAGCGAAAGTGTGAGCGCCATTACTAGCGTGACGCACACCATGGTGAGTGAAAGCAAAACAAAGGCGGACACATCTACCACATCTACCACCACTACCACGCCATCTGAAGCCAAGGTTTCAGAGACGACAAGTGAGGTAGCCAGTGTAAAATCTAAGGTGGAAGAAGATACCTCTTTCACGTACGAAGCATCATCTAAAGACGTAAAAACTCCGAGCATAACGGCGACCAGCAAGGTCAGTTTACAGGAGACAGATAAAACATTTACCAGTAAGCACTCAGTCAGCGAGATCTCCCGGCCCTCTGATGTTTATCAAGAGGATATCAGGAGTTCTAGGGAATCTATTTCCGCTGCTGACGAATCTGTGCACGAACGAGTGAGTGCAGTAAGAAAATCTTCAACCAGCAGCACAGAGGGTACACCAGGCAGTCCTAGGACAGGCCGAGTGGTCGTAAGGAAGGTTACTACGGTCATTACCAAATACTACGACGATGGCGAAGAGGTGGAAATGGAGGAGCTGCCCGGCGAAGAGGTAGTCGAGGTTCTTGGTGATCAGCAAGTTTCTGAGGACATTTTGCGTAGGATTTCCGGTTCAGCTTCCCCGTCCCCCCACACTACGAGAAAATATTCCGGACATGGGCCCCCAGGCACGCCAAAGAGCTTTACAACTTGGACGAGTGAGGAATCACTCAGCGGCGATCCGACGGTCATCACACGCACCACCCGCACTACCATCAGCGACAGTGATACCGATGCTTCAGAGGGGGTAGTCACCAGCACAGTCACCAGTGTTACGCGGCGACTTATGAGTGACGACGCCTCTGACAAGGATGATCGACCAAGGTCTGCAAGCAGTGATGCCGGAGGCTTTGATCCCTTCCCTACTACTCAAAAAAGTAAGACAGATGTAAAAGATTCTCAAGCGTCTAGCAGCGAGCCATCAGGATTCAGCACCCACTACGGAGCGACTGGGGCTCAATACCAGGAAGAATACGATGATGAGCCTGTCTACGAGTTCCGTCCACCTCCCGGAGGTCCACTCGAACCGTTCATGTACGGCCAACACGAGGGAGATTTCGATAACGGGAACTTGCCGTCAAGAGCAAGGGTTCCTTCATCTACTGAGGCTGAAGACAAAATCAACATGAACCAAACTCGGACGAGCTCTTCCGTCACTACCACCGTCGTAAGGCAACAAGTGGCCACGACGACGAAGGCGAGTGCAACTGCGTCTTCAGCTACGACCTCTTCTACTACAACGTCCACCTCCTCGGCAGCAAAGGAAGCTAAGGAAACGTTACAAAAGTGGGGGAAGCCACTTGGCCTGCCGTCACCCGTGCCTTTACCTACGCCACACCCTCCCTCCGACAGTCCAAAGCCGCAAAGTCCTCAGAAGGAACGCAAAACTAGTAGGAGGATTAAGCGATCAGGGCCACCAGTGTACCTAGACTTGGCCTACGTGCCTCACGCTGCCAACCCCAACTATTCCAATGCAGAGTTCTTCAGGAGAGTGCGGGCCAGATATTACGTCTTCTCTGGCATCGACCCCGGCAGAGAGGTGTTGGACGCCTTGCTGGAGGCAAAGATGGAGTGGGAAGATAAAGAAATGGGTAAGTAAAGAATTTTCATGATTTTACTTCTGTCTTACATTACTAAAGTGTTATAAATTTCTTTTGTTTATTAATCTTATCAAAATACGTTATTGTTCATACTATCAATTGCTACAAAGAATATTATCATAACATCTTATTTCACTAAAGAAGAGTAAATTTTTCGATGATTTATAAGTACATAAATGTAATTCCCATGCAAATACAAACAGTATTCAATAAACATAACAACTCCCATGTGCACTTCACAAATTAAAGCTAAACCTGCGCTTTTGTCCTTGCAGAAGTTACGATCATTCCCACCTACGATACTGACGCCCTTGGTTACTGGGTCGCAGCCAATGAAGACGCCCTCATTGCCAACAAGATTGACCTGGCACCGTCAGCCTCCCGCTGCACTATCAATCTGCAAGACCACGAGACAAGCTGCAACGCCTACCGCCTCGAGTTCTAAGCGCCTTTATCTTTCAGAACACCAACACAATCACCGCCGCCCAAAAAAATGTACTTAATCACTACCATATCTTTCAAAAATCGACAGGAAATTATCTAAAATAGTAATCTACTATCACAAAATCCGCCAGAACGAGACATTAGAGCCATCTTCAGGGACGTCTGATAGGTGGTCCCTCTTCCCTGCTGCCTTCCATGACAACTTAGAGCTCCGAAAATGCCGTCTTTGTTCTCACTTTACGGTAGTTGCTCTTAGCCTTCCAGTGAGCTACTCTGTGGCCCCACGCACTCGTGAAGGGGTTAAAGTATTTTACTGTAGATTCTCTCCTTCCATCCTGTAGCCATATGGTGTTGGAAGGAAGACAACCGCTAGACTGATGGAGAATTGTTGTACTGATCTAGGAACGGACAAAACACTGATGGTGATGACGACTATAATGAAACAGATAACCTTTTAGCTGTTATATCTGAGAGCTGTGTCACTGTCAGTAGTTCAACGTACATTAGCATTAACTTAGACAGATATATTTGTCAAATTATACCGTGTGTTCGAGTGTGTGCAGTACTTCTGGGAAACAGTCGGCCTTGTGACAAAGATGGGTGAGGCCACTTCCTTTCCCCTCGACGGTTGACTCAACCCCATGTGACTGTTCTACGACGCGACGCACAGACTTTCCTCCCGAGCTAAACCAAACGGACTCTACTCTGACAAGGAGAAGCAATACATGAACTCTTCGATACGTCCTTGGCTACAATAGGTCTTGAGGTTATATACTTCGTCAGCCACATTATCAGTGATTATTATTAGTCGCTTTTGTGGGGACTCAAGCAATGGCTGACTTCATGAAATAAGTGAAATTATTGAAAAGATGTATGGGGGATTTGCTCATTTTGTAAAATATATAAAGCACTTATAAGCCAAGAGTGGCGGTTATCTGATATATAGAAAATAAGGCATATTTATTGGAGAGAAAGAGAGAGCGAGAGAGCGAAAGCGAGAGAGCGAGAACGTTTAGGGAAATTCTTTGTTATCTGTATACTAGTAGTTTATATATAATTCGCTGAGCAGAGAGATAGGGAAATATTTTTATCGGGTGAGACTGAGTCGCTATCTTCACATATAATCTTCCACGAGAGAGAGCGAGAGTAAGAGTGCGAGCGATGCATAAAGCGAGCGAGCAAGCGAGTGAGTGAGTGAGGGCGTCGTGTGTGTGAGTGAGCCTCCTGCACCACCACCACCGCCTCCACCACCACCATAACAACCAAACCACATTTCTAAATCATTACTTCTATTATTATTAATATTATTATTACAAACACGACCCCCGCTGTGATGGTAGTGACATACCGAGCTTGCTTTCCTCTGTCGGTCGTGAGCTCAGAGATTCTGTTCTTGTGTCGGCCTTTGGAAGCTTCCTGACTGTACAGAGCGGCTGTGTGCACGTGCTTGGCGTGCGTGCGTGCGTGTTCGTATGTGTGTCTCCTTCAGTACTGTTTTACTTTGGTAGAACTTCCTCCGCTGTACCTCCTCCTCCTCCTCTTCATCCGCTTCGTCCCTAATCTCTTGCATTTACTGTTGCGTTCTGACGCCGGGCGTTCCTTCCATTTTACCGGAGAGGCCGGGTGGCGGTGAGAGGTTACTGGTGCGCCTCCGAGGGAGACGTGCTGGGCGCTCCTCCTCCTAAACAAACCGGTGCTTGTAGTGTGTTCCGCGGCTCAAAGGAAGCCATGTACAATCTGCACGGCGTTGTGGACCATGGGGGTGGTCCCTCTGCCCAGGAGCGTGCATGGGTTTTCCCGCGTGGTGAAGGCGATAGACTGACTAATCAGGAAAAGAGGGCGTTCACAGCTTCCTCGCAGGCTGTCCTAACCCACTGGAGACACCATCAGAGGCAGATAAGACGATATTTATATATACATACATATATTTTGTTGTCTAGGGAATCTCATTATCTGACCTGTTAGTTGAGGTCAACTGCCAGTCGAGCGAAAGAAAGAGTAACTGCGTGAAAGAGAAAGAGAGGCAGGGAGAGTGTGGTGTCATAGAATACTTAATGATGATAGTTAGTGGAAGCACTCATCCTACCCTGACCCCACTATGACCTCAACCCAGCTCGCCGCCTGGTCGTGTCTCCTGCAGTTAGACCAATCATCCCCCTGTCCTGCCCATCAACATGGAATGCCATGACAGATGAAATGGAATGAAAGAAAACGGACTCTCCTCGTCCGTGAAAGTAAGGGCGAGCATGGCGCCTTCCTTGTAAATGCCGCACAGGGTCGCAACACTTTTCCAGGACATTCATGACTCGGCGTACTTCCCTAGCGGTCGTCTGAGTCCCGGGGTGGTCCACGTGCGCCGAAGAAAACCAACAACATCTAACACACCCTGGAGGCTCAGACCGCCGGCAGGGGGAGGGCGTCACCTCGACCCTGTTAGCGGTGTGTGGGCGGCAGGAGGCAGGGGGCTGATGACGTTACTGCGCCGCCGCCCTCCTCTCCACCTCCTCCCAGAACATTAAAAGTTTCATGTGTTATTATATGTGATCTGATCGCTTTAGGTGCTTCTTATCGGCAAACGAAAGGCCTTCTTGCCCCTGAGCTTAGTGAACCGGAGATGTAATGCTTCAGCCTCTTGGCAATAAGTTTACAAGGGCGAAGTCAAAGGAAAATAACTTACGTTGAAAAAAATAAACAATTGAATATTAAATTGATTTGCAATGTCACAGAGAAAATACATCCAAGAATGACAGAAGGACTTCTGCAATTAAATTTTCTACATTCAAAAGTTCCACACCCGATGTTAAGTCACAAGGAGCGATTGCATTATTTGAAATTATGTACATTTTTGTGTTATTTAAGTGTGAGTGTGCTGTATTTGATTTGTGGTCTGCCTGAATGAGGGAACGATGATCCTGCTATTCTCTTTCAAATGATCATTGTTATTATTATAATTATTATTATTATTATTATTATTATTATCATTATTATTATTATTATTATTATTATTATTAATGTCATCATTACCATTATTATCGTAAGACCATCCCAGCCTGTTTTCAGTGCTGGGAGCTGTTTGCCTCAAATTTTATCTGTATTAGGAATAAATTGAACATGTGATATGATAATCATCTACGTTTAAGCTGTTACATTGCGTGATGTGGTGCCGCGAGGAGTGTAAACAATAATAAGACATTCATGTGATCAATTGAACTAAAACCAAAAAGATATATGAAGGATTGTACGGTGCAGCGGCTTTTTAGGCATATTTGTCAGCCATCGTTGTTCCAGTGCGATCGAGACTTTTATGTTGTTGAAAAATTTACCTTTTTCAAAAGAACATTCTGAAGACCCTCGAACGGCAGTATTCCGACCATGATGTCACCTTTTCGTCAATAGCGTGTTTTGAGTCTTCGCGTCACTACTTGGGTCGCAAACCTCTCAGATTAATCCATCGTTTCAGGGTCTTCAGAAAGAGGTTCTTGTCATTCCTTATTTCCAGGCTTCATTATATTATATCTAGCCTGTGCACTTTGTCGTGTGTTAAAAAAGAGAAAATCCATAAATATATATAAATATCTATATATAATGACGATAATGTTCGGCGATCTCGGGGTGCATTCAGCAGAGGCCGCTGCCCAGCCTTGGGAATGGTAGGGAGATGCTCTGTATAAATATTCTCTTTAGTAAGGACGCCTAGAATGTAAATTGATATTATCAGTACTTAATTAATGTAACCAACAGCAGCGGCCCGAGTCTGGGTTTGCTTAGTAAAGTAATTCGCCGAGTAAAAGTAAGATTTGGAAATTACCTCGCCATCTTCCTCTAATGATTGCGAGATTCCAGTCATGAGTTTTACCTGAGGAGGCGCCCACCGTGTGTGTGTGTGTGTGTGTGTGTGTGTGTATGTGTGTGTCTATGTCTGTGTGTGTGTGTGTGTGTGTGTGTGTGTGTGTGTGTGTGTGTGTGTATTGACAGAGCAGCTCCCTGACCGCTGGTGGGTGTTGCTCCGGGATGTGCCGTGAGTCGCGTCGTCCGGGCTGTGTTTTGGTGGACAGGGGCGAGTGGGGCTCCTACTTCAACTGCTCCCGTGCTCTCCCCTGCCCCCTTTCTTGTCACCCTTTGACCCATCCCTCTTTGATTCTTTCCTCTTGAGTCAAATGTCTAGTCTCGTTTCTGGCTACGGATTTACTTCTTTCTCTATTCTTATTCTCCTTTCTTGCCCGTCTGCCTCGTCCTCCCACCTCCCTCACTCCTACGTTCCTCTGGTGTTCCTTGAAGGCTTATAGGCGTGTCCTACATACATCATTCTGTCGCTGTTTCGAAGATTTATGAAAGCGTATCTTTCTTTAGCTATGTGGAGTGTAACAGGGGAGCCTTCTTCAATTTTCTCATTGGCAAAAGCACATCCGAATGCAGGAACGCACCTCTTCCCTCGCTACCGAACGCTTCTTGCCTCATATAAGCGTCAAATGCACCACCAATCGGAGCTTAATTACAGTTTGTTACGCGATTCCCTCCCCCCCCACTGGCACCGGCAACTTAAGGTCTCTTGAAACACCAGGAAACTGAGGAAACATGAGGATAAAGTAAAGTAAAAAGTAAAAATTAATAAAAAAAAGTGTAGAGTAACTAAGCTTCGACGGTATATAGCTATTCCATTAAAACCACTTGACGTTATAGTCTGGTCCTGGAATGCCAAGCGACGTCCTTTCAAGGGTTCAGTAAATATTCCTTCCGTGGCTTCTCCCTTGTCCTTGGAGCCTGAAGAACTTTATACGCCTGTGTTTCTCTCTGCCTGCAGGAATCGCATGGTTTTCTAGACTCTACCAACCTCACGCCGACGAAGCTTAGTGTGTCTTGAAGCACGGAGGCGGGCGGAGGTCAGCCCCACCGCCCTTTTAGAAACAAAAACGCAGCGCCTTATGTAGCCGCCTGCTTAATGCTTCTCGCTCCACGTCCTATTCCCCCTCTAGTCAAATTAAATAAAGAAAGAAACTGTAAAATTAATAAAAAAAACTCATTAGAACTCTAGAGATAAAACTATTTCTGCTGACACCTTACCAATGTGACTTGTTTGGCTATTTTGGCTCTTACATACAAGTTCATTATGGTTCATTTTCGCTACTTTATGAATGGGAAAATAAACCTTATTGAACCATCATTTTGGGTTCATAATCGCTGGCCTTGTCACTAATATTACGCATATGTATGGGATATCCTGTGACATTAAAAAGTAGATGAAAAATACAAGTGTTTCTCATAATCCTTATACCCTTTTCTTGTTTAGTTATTTGTTTATTCTATCTGTTTATCCATTTTATGAACGGAAACATAAATACTTTGCAGGGGGTTACTTTTATCAATTACACCTAAACCATCTCTTTTCTATTCTTCGCCTTCGTGATAACCTTGCTGAACCTTGTTATTTTTCTACTTTCTCTCTCTCTCTCTCTCTCTCTCTCTCTCTCTCTCTCTCTCTCTCTCTCTCTCTCTCTCTCTCTCTCTCTCTCTCTCTCTCTCTCTCTCTCTCTCTCTCTCTCAACATTTACAACAGAAAAGAATTAAGAAGACAAAAAATAAATGGAAGAGAAAGAAAAATCAAATACGCTAAAAGAACTCTTCTTGCACACAGATGAACAATGACACTAAAAAAGAACAACCTGGCTTTTACTTCTGAATGATAATAATACACACTAAAAAAAAGGAGAGGAAAAAAAACATGAGAGTTCTGGATTGCATGAGAAAAACCTATGCTGCTCATGACAAGAATAACACAAAGGAACACAGAGGAATACAAAAGAAGAACAACCAACAAGCAGCAGCAGATTCAGAGTTATGAGGATGACTATAAGGCACACTGTAATTTAAGGCAGGAGAAAGTAGATAATGAAGGCCAAGACTCCTCAACTAGAATACAGATACATTGGAGCGGCAAATTGCTGGATGGAGACAAAGGTAGGTGCAGTGACTGGTTAAGTAAGAGTAAGGCAGGAGGTCTTGATCCTTATCACTACATTACATGAAGGAGGAGGAGGTAGAGCAAGGTGGTTCGGCAAATACTTTATAGACTTACACTGTCTGCCCTTTACATAACAGTTGAAGAGAGAGAGAGAGAGAGAGAGAGAGAGAGAGAGAGAGAGAGAGAGAGAGAGAGAGAGAGAGAGAGAGAGAGAGAGAGAGAGAGAGAGAGAGAGAGATTAAAATAGACTTGACAGAGATAGATTGGAGATTTTTTTCTTTTTCTTTCGCCTTTTTAACCTCTGTCCTAAAGACCTTGATAATAGTTCAGACTTTAGAAGGTGAAACCTCGACTATTCCAGTAAATAGAATCGAATACACCAAAAACTGAATGATCGACGCTATTTTACAAAGAAACAAGAAGGAAATAAGGAAAGAGCCAACACGGTACCCATTTATAAGACTGGCGCTGTAGAAGATCCACTGAATTCCAGACCGGTGCCTGTAATTAGTCCAATATGTAAGTTATGTGTAAAAAAAATCACTCGAAAAGACGGATAATGTTTTTAAAAGTGGAAGCAATTAATATCAGGAAGACAGTCCGGATTCAGGAAAGGATCACCATGTCGCCAATAAATCTGTGTGTTTTATACTAGAAAGGTGGTTATCATTAGAGTAAAAGAGAGAGAGAGAGAGAGAGAGAGAGAGAGAGAGAGAGAGAGAGAGAGAGAGAGAGAGAGAGAGAGAGAGAGAGAGAGAGAGAGAGAGAGAGAGAGAGAGAGAGAGAGAGGTAGCCGTCATCAATTCAGAACTGACAGAAAAAAATTGTCCGAAGAAAGTGCCATTCAGAAGATTGAAAAGGCTTGAAGTGAAAAGTTTTGGAGAAGTGCATGGGAAGTTACAAAACTGGCCGAAAAATTATTATGATAGAGGTCTGATGAGAACAGCGATCAATCAATCAACTGTCAGGCCGTGAACGAGAGTGCAGACTGGAATGGTGTTATTGTCCCTTGCTTTCATACCATCCCTGATTC
This sequence comes from Scylla paramamosain, assembly GCF_035594125.1. NCBI lineage: Eukaryota > Metazoa > Arthropoda > Malacostraca > Decapoda > Portunidae > Scylla > Scylla paramamosain. The sequence continues at coordinate 20,207,157 of NC_087178.1, forward strand.
AAATCCAGAAAAAAATAATAATAATAATCACTCGTATTTTCCAGGGCGATGATTAAATACTGCAACAATTATGTAAACAATAAGTTCTGCAAAAAAAAAAAAAAGGAAGATCCATGTGTTTTGCGTGAACTGAGTCAAAATTACAGTTTAAAGTAAAGTCTCCCTCTTCCTCTTTTTCACTACTACTTTTTCCTTGCGGTATCTTCACCCTCGCCTCAGCTTCCCAGGTCACTTGTCCATAAAGGAGATACTGCAGCTAATTCCTTCCGTCAGTGGGAGAGATGAAATGATAAGGTTGTATTTCTCCTTGACTTATCTTTACTCTGATTAAAAACTATTGTTCATGGTTCATTACTGCTTGGAAGCTCTATTATACCTTCTTATCATATACATCGTTCAGTAATGAGGAACTGGTGTGTGTGTGTGTGTGTGTGTGTGTGTGTTAAAGGGACGTGTCAGCATAGAAGAAAATGAACAGCTGATTAAGACTTGCCAGAACGCCACTGTAAGACACCTATAGCTTTTGGTGCAGAGTACAGATCCACCTTTTCACACAGTGGTAGACTCCACAAATTCATTCGTGTCTTGAACATTCGTGTCTTGCTGCACCAAAAGAAAGACGTGCCAGGGACAATACAATACAAAACTCCTCGCCGTTATGTTGTTTCTCAGTCCAATATTAAAGTATTTAGATATTTTATAATTGCGGACATGAACACACAGGCTTGAGTGCTAAAACAAGGTGGTTGGCAACTCCTCATCAAATAGCTGGTGACGTGAGAACTCTGGTAAATATAAATTATTTTGGAGGTGAAAGTGAAAAGACACACAGATGTTATGGGGCGAGTTTATTCTCGATTAGTTCCGCTTGTAGCTTCCTCAGGGCAACTATTTCATACATCAAGGGAAATATCTTACTCGTGTTCGTTAGTTCGACAGACGTAATTATGTATTAGTTACTATAACCTCTAAACTCCCCGGTAACCACTTTGGTGTGTGTGTGTGTGTGTGTGTGTGTGTGTGTGTGTGTGTGTGTGTGTGTGTGTGTGTGTGTGTGTGTGTGTGTGTGTGTGTGTGTGTGTGTGTGTGTGTGTGTGTGTGTGTGTGTGTGTGTAGTTGCTAAGATTCACTCTCCTGGCTAGTGTCTGTCGGCACACCGTGGCCTTCACTACTTTCCAGTGTGAATAATCTTAGCTGTTATGCAAAACTCTTCCATTAAAATTTTCAGCGTGCTTTCGCGTGCTTTCTTTCTTTACATGCGCTTCATCCCTTGCTGCATTAAAAGTGTGATTAAATCTCGCCCCCATATTCCCTCCTTTCTCTCTCTCTCTCTCTCTCTCTCTCTCTCTCTCTCTCTCTCTCTCTCTCTCTCTCTCTCTCTCTCTCTCTCTCTCTCTCTCTCTCTTCCAAAGCGTTCACGCCAGTGTGTGTGTGTGTGTGTGTGTGTGTGTGTGTGTGTGTGTGTGTTGATGTGCTATTATGTGTGTGCACATGCTGGTAGAAGGTATTATTACTATTATTTAAGAGATATTCTGACAGTATTCTTTTATTCTAATTAACTAATGAGCAACTTCATGATTCTTGGGAAAATGTTAACAAAGAAGCGAAAGGGAAGCGGAATTTGCATGGAATGAGATAGAAAATAAAAACGAGTTCCCAGAATGACAAACACGGTACATAATTAAAGCGAGAACAACCTTCATACATGATGCTCGCCACATCATTGTACTGGTTCATTATTTGCCTCATCTCTAATAAATATAATGTATAACTCTTTCTAGTGATCGTGCGCAATATTCAACACAAAGCCACGTGTAATATAAAACAGGGCCTTTAAAGGAAATTCATGTTTATATATATACCTTTCACTTTTCCTTTCTATTTTCCTGGTAACTAAAGAGTAAAGTTAGTTTCATACAGTTACATGGGAAAAAAAAATCTTCTTCATGGAAATAACATAAAAAAAGTTAGACATTTACTCTGCTCTTTTGGTCTTGATATGAAAATGTTCTGATGCAACTTTTTGATCAAGTTTTGTTATGCTGCCAAGGTGAAAATGGACACGTGCCAATAACATGCCGGCCGATGCTTCCTGCCCCTCCTGACCTCATTGTAAACATTTTTTTTCAGCTCTTCCGATGGCTAGTGAAAAGCTTCGTTTGTTGACCCCATTCACACACATTTTTTTTAATTCTACTGTACCATTTCATGACATTTTGGGTATTTATTCATTCCTACTTGCTGACACTCCCAATTACTTCAAATCCATTTATTCTGTTGTTCACGATGTTCTTTATGATTATTCTTTCATACACCCTGACACTCGCATTCGCTGCACGTCTCATACAACATACTGCATAAAGAGAGAGAGAGAGAGAGAGAGAGAGAGAGAGAGAGAGAGAGAGAGAGAGAGAGAGAGAGAGAGAGAGAGAGAGAGAGAGAAATAAGATAAAAATGTAATAAAGACGAGACAAATAAAAAGATAAAACAGATTAGAAACAGTCAAGCTTTGTCCCTTATTTCCCCGGTAGCTCCGTCCCGCCGAGTTGGTGGAAGCGGTTTTTAATTAGCATGGAAGCCCTGGCCTCGCCTCCAGGCTGCGCTCCGCTGCTGTCACTCTTAATTAACGCGGCACTGATGGGGACTGTCACGGGAGTGATCTCAAGGTTAGCGGTGAGGCTGCGAGGAAGTATCTTCCTCCGCCTTCATGCCTCATGGCGATAACATTTGTGGTTCTTAGAGTATGCCATTCAATTATTTATTTATCTATTTATTTTACTTTTACTGCCGCCTCACACCACCACCACCACCACCACCACCACATCAAGCTGAAGCAGAATATTCCACAATCATTTCTCTCTTTTATGTACAAAACACCACAACCTTTAAAATTTCTTCCTCAGCACAATAATCTGGATTTTCATATACTCATAGCATAATTTCAATATTAAAAATTTGTTAAATGAAATCAACTGTGACTTATTTTGCCCTAGTTTAATTGTTATTTTAATGTCCAATCAATTACATTAGTATACCCTTTAATATGCTATTTTCTTTGACCTAGTAAACCCAATATTTAATGGCAGACTTGGAAAAAAGTTTGTAAGCGTAGGAAATTTCATAGGCAGCCTCGAGCTGACACGCTTGCAGCTTAATGCTATATGGACTTTAGAATTAAGATAAAATTGCATGAGAGAGAGAGAGAGAGAGAGAGAGAGAGAGAGAGAGAGAGAGAGAGAGAGAGAGAGAGAGAGAGAGAGCTAGAATACCTGACAGCCGGCTAGTATGATTTACCTTCCCAGATTTCCCAAGGTAACCATTTGTTGGGCTGCGCGGAATGGAGAAGAATGGACACTTGGGCGGACCCTGCGGCGCCTATCCAGCCACGGTCTCAAAAGCGGCCTGTGAATTCCACGTATAGACTCTAGAATTTGCTGTGCTAATAATGTACGACTTGAATAGCAATGATGACTTTAAAAATATATAGGTAATCCATTCATTATCCAGTCTGAAGATGAGTGTTATCTTCGTCTGTTTTTGCTTTGTTTAAACATTCACATATAAAACATTTTGTATACGTCTCTTACACTGGGTTAAATAGTGAAGCTCATCACGAACAGCCTCCTTGGGACCACTAGGTATGTTGCTGCATGTTCCTCCTTTATGTTTCATTGCACTTCAAGAAAATCACATTCTTTTCACATCTGGAAAGCTTCTACGGAAGGAACCAACGTCCTTTCCTCAGGTTAGTACTCAGGATCGTCTTCACTTATAAACATGAAAGGAATATGACTTATTAGTGAATTTTTATTTTGTTCAGGATATGTATAAATATTCTGTTGATGTTGCCACGTTTTTTTTAAATCATATTGTAGCCGTGTAGCGGTGAAACTGAGCTGCGATGCTTCAATCAAGTAAGTGCAGCAGAGGCGGCGATCGGGTGGTGGTGGTGGTGATGGTGGTGGCGGCGGCAGGGCAGGGGAGTGTTAATGTTGGTGGTGATATTACAACTGTAGCGGTAGAGGAAAGAGGAAGAGGTAACAGTGATGACATAGGACAAGAAAAGAAGAAAGGAAAGAATGGTGCAGCCGAGGGAGGTCGGGAGGAAAAGAGAGACAGGCGGGAAAGGAGGGAGCACGGGAGGAGGCGGACCGAGGCAGGATCAGTGTGTGAGCAAGAGTGGTTCTGAGCGGTTGTTTCACCCTCCCTCCCTCTCTCTCCCTCGCGCTCACCTCGCACTGCCGAGGCCCACGCCCGCCGAGATTAATGCCTCCACCTCCCCTCCGACACTCACTCGGAGAGGTGTTAGTTGGATAAGTATTAAAAATCTTAATTACAGTCTGGATTTGTCCCGAACTCGCTAGTGAAAAGTTTAATCCACTTTAATTTTTTTGGAGACGGCGCTGCAGCGTTTCATGATTTATGTGTTTATGAGTACCAAGCCGCCCGAGAGGGAGAGAGAGAGAGAGGAAAAGTTGTAGGAGCGTGATAAAGTGATAAGAAAAAAAGACGAGCTTCCGTGCACAGCTAGACACCAACCCTTGTTTGTGTACCGCGAGGGAATTGAAAGGTCATTTTAATAGAACCATTCCATTCTTTCTGTTACGGATACCGCGGTGAAACCAAGCTAGAAGGTAAACAGAACTCAGACAGCGGCTGGCGGCGCTTTCCTTCGTCCCCCTCCAGCAGGGGGATGGTGTGACGGTGTGACGGAGAGGACGCACTGGGTGAGTAGTGGAATCTGTACCTTTACTACTTCCTCCTGCTGCCTTTTCAGAAATATATGATGCATGAGAGACGAAGGAAGCCATTTATTACTTTGCCGTTGAAATTATCGGAACACTGATAAAGGATTCTTTGCCTAAGTTTATCATTGAATTTATTTATGTATATTATTTATATTTTCTTAAATTTAAATTATTTTCCTATTGAGAGCAATCCGAGTCTTTTTTTTACTGTGTCACTATATCAATAAATTCATCAGTCAACTTACTGTACATACTATATATCTAAACAGAACTGCAATAACAAACAACACGTACAATTTTGTTCAAAGAGAGAGAGAGAGACTGACACGCAGTGACAGTCTCAGTGTTCCGGCGGGAGCGTCACTTCGAACGGTGTGACGCTGAGGTCTGGGAGGCGGAAACCTAAAAACGCGAAAAAGGCAAAACCAGTATAATTGTGAAGGGAATTTTAAAACCTGAAGAGATGGAGCCTGAATAACAAAATGAGAAAACACGGTGTCTCCATTAATGAAGAGAGAGAGAGAGAGAGAGAGAGAGAGAGAGAGAGAGAGAGAGAGAGAGAGAGAGAGAGAGAGAGAGAGAGAGAGAGAGAGAGATGCATGGGACAAAGTGACATTCAAACAGACAAGTGAACGCGGCAGTATGCTGTACATGGGCTATAAAAAAAGAAATAGTGTGATATTTAGACTTAAAATAATGAACTAAAAAGTTAACTTACAACCCTTCACACTCTGCATATTTACACTTCAAAGGCCAACCAATCGCGAGCCTTAAAAAATTACTCAGTTATCCGGGGTCACGTTTTTCCAGCTCGAATCGATTCCACAGGTTGTTTAAGAGGATATTTTTTCTCAGTCACGTAAAGTTTTCGAGTATCTGCGTAAGGGCCAACACCTGCACACCTACAGCCTTGGTGGTGATGGTGGTGGTGGTGGTGGTGGTAGTGATGATGGTGATGGGGATTGTAGTATTAGTAGTAGTAGTAGTAGCAGTAGTGGTAGAAGTAGTAGTAAGTAGTAGTAGTAGTAGTAGTAGTAGTAGTAGTAGTAGTAGTAGTAGTAGTAGTAGTGGTAGTGGTAGTAGTAGTAGTAGTAGTAGTAGTAATAGTAGTAGTAGTAGTAGTAGTAGTAGTAGTAGTACCACTATTACCACTACTGCTATAAACCCACAATCCTTAACAAATTTCTACCCTATAAATAGAGCATCTACTTCACATGTCCTTGACCATGATATTTTCAGCCCAATGTTTCAGTCCCTCTCCAACCTTTGTAAACACCACTACCACCGCGCACACCACCACATGCCACACCAGGGCTATCTGTAACAACAACAAACACGGGGTCTCTCTATCAACACAGGTGATAATCACTAACACTACTTCTGACGGGACCTACAAACACCCCCTCTCATTATCACTAACACTGCTATGCCTCACTAACACCACTAACACGTCTGGTATCACCACTTTTATCCATCATCACTAAAATTGCTTCTTCGCACCATCACTCTTCCCCAACGAAACCAGTATCGTAACCAACATCACTGCCACTCACTACCACCACCAGTGTCCAACACCACTGCCGGAAAATCGGTTGGAAGCTCCTCATGTCTGCCCCGTCGCTGAAGCCTTCACCTGTCCGCTCACCTGTCCGCACTTGATGGGTAAATGAATGCCTGTCTCGCGTTACACATGCGAGCACCAACTGCTACGGCCAGGATGGCGGAGGGAGTCTTCTACATGAGATGGGATGTGCGGGCAGACTGGAGCAAGAGGGATGAGGATAGTAGGAAAATGATAGCTGCCATAACCTCTCTATCAATATTACTTACACCCTACAACCTCCACTACTGCAAAGGAAATGTAACAGTTTCCTCAGTGCAAACCATCGACATCTTTACTTCCTTCATCATAAGTTCCCAAAGGAAATTTCCTTCACGTACTTTCCACCTATAGGATTTCGGGTCCCCCCTCAAAAAGAAGAAAAAAAATCCTTCTCATATAAACTTTTATCAAGTTAGATTAGGATAAGATGAAAGAATATTATAGAAGGAATAATTTTGAATAGAAATTTCACGGGGGGAATCTCCGTGCGTTGAATGTTCATGTATATAGGTTCTTCGTAGATTAAATTACCTGGAATTTAAACAGACTGCCTTTCCCGTTACCTAACTTCCTTGGTGTTTTCGTAACTCTAAACACAGCCACCTCTCCGATGCTTCACCTCCACCACTCCTTAAAATACAATACTATAACCCATGCAGATGATTTACTGACTCACTCGTGCTTACGAAATCGTGTAACAATAGGAGAACAGTAGAAGAAGGAGAATAAAAGACAGAGAGAAAGAGAGAGGGCGGAGATAATTAAGAGAACGTGTAAATATTTACTTTCTTTAAAGGCAGACAGAAAATACACAAATTGATTATAAGTGATAAATTAAATATACCCACTTATATCTAACTTTAAGGCGCACACACACACACACACACACACACACACACACACACACACACACACACACACACACACACACACACACACAACCACTTTTCCAGTATACACAGCCGTCGGTAACGTGTGTACATCAGGTTATTTATGAAGTTAGTTTAAGGTTTCTTCCCTCTAACCACTTCACGTCCCTTCCTCTCGCCCAATCTCCCTCCCTTCCTCTCTTCCCTTCCTCAGTTAAACAGGACGTAGTATAGCTGACAGTTCCCCTTACTATGAGAGTGTCAGCTAATGGGCGCAACTTTATATCAGACATTCATATTATTTTTCGTATAATCAGGTACTGTATTCACTGGTTGCAATACATACAAAGATAAGCGACTGGCTATCAATTTATATGTATCACATCGGCTGTGTGTTACTCACTGATAATGGCACGTGTTTCATATGCTGTGTCGAGTCCGTAAGCAATGCCATGTCATCTCCATAGATGCAATACAATTTAGTTCTGGGAATGTCTTGATGATTATCTCGAGAGTCGGAGGATGGTGGACAAACAGTAAAAGTTCAGTGACCTTCTCTTCCTCTTCTTCTTCCTCCTTGGACAGCCTGTTGTGGTATCCAAGTTCAGTGACCTCCTCTCCTTCTTTCTCTTTCTCGTCCTCCTCTACAGTGTGTAACTTCATCCAGATCAAAACCTTTACCTGGGCTAGCGGACAAAATGATGTATTCGGGACAAGCGAGACATGATCGCCAACTCCGGCCTCACTTTAACCTGTCCATTGAAACACTACCGATGCAAATACGTTACAATACCCATGCACGCTATAACTGTCTGCTTTGTTACTTTATTACTTGGAGAAACAATATCGAACAGCAGTTTATGAGACTTGAGATCTGCGGCATTTGCTGACCTTTCATATAGACCCAGGTTTGCATCACGCCCTCTGGCGAAGCGATTTGCAGACAAGACATAACATAGAGATCCAGAGTTTTATCTAGACTAGGAGAATGACCGTTTGATATGGTTATGCAATCTTCATAGACATGTTTTTGTTCCTTCAGATGAAAAGATGCTGAACACGACGCAATGAACGCCTGACACAGACTCTCGACGTGTTATGCAAAGGGATAGCGACGTGCAAACAACTCTGGCTCTCTCTCAATAGGAAATCCTCTCTGCCGTTGTGTACCGGCGACGGCCTCAGCATTAAGTGGAAAAAAAAAGAGAAACATGAAAAAGCGAGTATTTCATTGTGTGAGTGAGGCACATGTGACTTTATTTTTTTCCTGAGAGTATGAGGGGGAATAGAACTGAAAGCGAGAGAGAGAGAGAGAGAGAGAGAGAGAGAGAGAGAGAGAGAGAGAGAGAGAGAGAGAGAGAGAGAGAGAGAGAGTGAACGAAGAATAGGGGCACGAGAGGAGGTGAAATATTATGCAACACAACGCAATGCAATGCCAACCTCTGCACCGCACCATAATGCCCAGCTGACTGACCCACGCAGGAAAGATCCTTCTGCCACATGAATCTTGAGGCGACAGTTCACCTTTATATGGCAGGACTCTTAACATCCCTTTCTGACAACCTGATCTGGATATTACAATAACGCGATTCTTAACACCCATGAATTATTTATTTGCATTAGTAATATCGCTCGTCTTTTTTCGATGTGCAAGCCCGAAAGCTGTTTTCATAATTGCACATTTTCATTAATTGCAGCCATCGGTATGAAAATGCGTTTCCTAATAACCTGCAGCTTGGTACGGAATAAATATAATAGTTCCCCCCCCCCGTGGTGCACAGTGAAGCGAGGGGAATGGAGGAGCAGATGGGACGCCAGTGGAAAATGCACAGGAGAGGCAGTGTGGAAAAAGCGAGAAATAGGTGAATTGGACGCGGAATACGAGAAGGAAGAAAATATGGAGAGTTGGTGGAGAATTCACGGTGGGAAAGATAGTGGAAAGGCGAGAAATGGGTGAAATGAAAGCATAACAGGGGGAAAGGGAGAAAAACGTGCTGGTGCTTGGGAAGGGTGGGAAGGGAAGGTGTCGGGTGAAGAGGAGAGAGGAGGAGAGGAGAAAGTTGTAATAATAAGGTTGGTGAAGAGCACAAGAAGCAAATTGGAAGAAGAGTGAGGTAAGGAGAGGTGACGTGATGGAACAACAACAAAGGTGAGAGAGAGAGAGAGAGAGAGAGAGAGAGAGAGAGAGAGAGAGAGAGAGAGAGAGAGAGAGAGAGAGAGAGATTCAGAATTCATTCCAAAAATGGTGAAAATGTCTTTTTCTTTCTTCTGTTTCTTGTTTCTATTTATCTTCTTGTTCCTCTCCATATCTACGCATCTCCATCTATCATATCGTCCGAGAGATGTGCACTGAATTCTCCTTGAACTGATCTGAAGTGAGTTACGTGAGCGTTACCAGCAATATTTCATCTTCGCTTAACTGAAGAAGTCATGTGGGTCTTTTTTGAGTGTATGAATCATGTGTGGCATCAAAGCAAATAACTGAAATAATTTCGCGTCATTCCTCATGTGTTGATTGTTAAAAATACTGAAAGACTAGATGTGCTAAAGTCTAGAACTATATGAAAATAATATGAAGTGATACAGCACGTTTGGATATTTTTTCCTAATTGTTATATGGAAAAAAGTTTAATTAACCCCAACGCTCCAGCCGATATGATAGCGTGGAACATCAGAAAAGTTTTAGGTTGTCGAGGATGATTATACTTGAATATTTTACTGTGTGGGCAGGTGAATTTTGTATCGCTCATCTCGCATCAAGAGTTAGTGAATAATTGGCAAGTTAATCGTCTCCTTTTCTTTTTTCATTACTTTTCGTATTCATCCCTTGGCCAGCCTGCTCTAAGTGTAAAAACTGACATGAAACGGAATGCTGGAGTGATTTAAAAACTTCAAATTTCTGCAGGTCATGGCGAGGATTCACTGAGACTGATGAACATGCTTACGTATACACAGTCATTGTAGCATCAACCTTAGACACTGAGCACATGAGGGCCACTGATGAAGACTGAGTCACTGATCCCGAGGCTGTTCACGGTGGCACGGTGATGGTGACTAAGGAACAAACAGACACTACTCGACTGATAACTCTCAGCATCCTGTGAACACACCAGCACTGAGATAAGATTCATGTTTGTTATTAGCTTACTCTACTTAGCCTACAACACCATAATTTATTCACCACGCGTCTTGTTGTGAGGATATTTTCTCGATATTACATATGAACGTCTTACAGGGATATATCATTCTAATAGATAATAATAAATGGTTGAGCTTCTCCAACTTAAAGATTCAACCTTAATGTTGCTGTATGAGGTAAGATGAACCCTAGAAATGTACGCTTAGTGAATCTATATAAAACTACAGGAAATTCTTTCATTTCATACATTATCGATTTTTAACATAACCTATGAAAGTACTACTACTACTACTACTACTTTTACTACTACTACCACCACCACCACCACCACCACATAACTCATCTAGAAAAAACACATGCTACGTTTACAGGTGTGAAGTTGTATAAGAGCAAGCTGAAGAGTTCCCCATAGCTAGGAAAAACACCTCGCTTGAGTCAAGGACGCAGGTTCCTTTAGAGAAAGAACGCCTATGATCTTCCAATTTGTACTATCGTTTTCTTGATCTTTTGGTGGGATGGATGAATAGCTAGTGATTGGCGCACCGGCGGAGGGATGAAGAAGAGCACGTGGAAAGGGAAAAATGTGAAGGGAAAGAAGGCGGAAAGGAGAAGAACGAGATTGGCTGAGAGAGAGAGAGAGAGAGAGAGAGAGAGAGAGAGAGAGAGAGAGAGAGAGAGAGAGAGAGAGAGAAAGGGGGGTCAAGTATATAATGAAACGTATCTTCTCTCTATTTTTTTGTATATACGTACTTTTGCATAAAGGTTCTTATTTTCATCGTGTCCTTCTCCTCCTCTTGTTATTCTCACTCTTTCTCCTCCTCCTCCTCCTCCTCCTCCTCTTCTTACTACTCTCGCTCTTTCTCCTCCTCCTCCTCCTCCTCCTCCTCCTATTTCTACTGTTCCTCCTCCTGTAACTTGTCTTTATGTGACTTTTTCTTCCTCTTTCTTTGACCTCCTCCTTCCCATCTCTCCCAACGTCCTGCAATGATCTTCTCTTCTTCCTCTAGTCTTCCTACACTCTTCCTCCTCCTCCTCCTCCTCCTCCTCCTCCTCCTCCTCCTCCTCCTCAAGGCTTGTTCACTTTCCAGCTTTCTTCCGCGTTGACTTGTATTTCTTGCTTCCGTAAAAGTGAGAACCCTGCCATCTATTTTTATCCGGGGACAAAATTTTTATCGCTGTTGCAACATAACATTTCACGTCGCCTCTCTTCTTCACCTCTTTTTCCCCTCTCTTCTTTGTTCACCCACCCACCCACACACACACACACACACACACACACACACACATTCCAGCTTTCCTTGGGCTGAGGTTCAGAGTTGTTAAGTCCGAAAGTCAGTCCGTTTAGAGCTGTCCTGCTCGTCCCAAACTTGAGTTACTGTCTCGACCTTCTCTTCCGGTGCCCTGCTTGCTGGATGGCTTTTCCCCTCCCTCGCTGTGGCCCGCCTTGCCTCCCATTCCTCCCTTTGTTTGACTGCCATCCCTCCTCTCCTCCCCCTTCCCTCTCCTAGTCCCTCTTGCTCTCTCTTGTCCCCCATTCCCACCCCCCTCCTGCTTCCCCTTTCCCTCTCCTGCTCCCCTTCTCCTCTCCTGCTTCACCTTCCCCTCTCCTGCTTCTCCTTCCCTTCCTCTGTCCTGTTCCTTCCCTTCCCATGACAATGCTTCCCCTTTCCATCTCCTCCTTCCCATCTCCTCACCTTCCGCCCGTCCTGCATGTAACTTTCAGCAAATATTCCTTTTTTTCTTTCATTTTATACTGTGAAACATATCTATCAGTATTTACATTGGTATTAGTACTGGTAGACGTGGCGTGGCTACCAGGTATTGATCGACGGAGAGGGAAACCACGGGCATTGTTAAGCAGTTTTAATTCTCGACTACCCGTGATTTTTTGCCATTATTCTCGACTAATGATTTTTTGGCCTTATTCTTGACTACTCATGGTTTTTGGTCTTATTCTCGACTACCCATAATTTTTGCTCTTAAAGTTAAAACTATTCAATAATGGTTTTAATTTTTTCATCATCCTACATTATTCCTCTTTTTATCAATACAATTATTATCATTACTTCTACTACTACTACTACAACAACTACTACTACTACTACTACTATTATTATCACCACCTCCACCACCACCATTATTATCAACTTCATTATCTCGCTTGACTACACCCTTAGAGTACAAAAGCTAAGAGCCTATTGACAAAGCTTTATATAGTACGTAAAGCCTTATTAGGACCTGAACCTATAGTGTGCTTTATTTCCCCTCATCTTTAATCCAATATTCTCTTTCACCCATTCATCGGCTTTGTTAAGGATTCCTGTTAAGGTGCTCTCTGGTTTAGGTGCCTGGAGGGGACTGACAACACTGGTGATTATAAGGAACCTGTAAACAATCAGATATAGCCGTACAACAACCGCATTTCTTTCTTTGTCTTAGTTCCTCCTATACTTGGGCATAAATGTTCTCAATAAGTGAACTGTGGTGGTGAAGGTGAAGAGAAACACGAGATGAAGCAGAAGGACTTGATTCTCCAACGTTTCAACTCTTCCCTTCTCAGGAGTGTTTCCTCTCACAACAATACTACTCTCACTTGTCTTTCCTATACAATATTCATGCAACTTTACCTATTTCAGCTTATTCCAGCCATATTTTGACCTTCCCTTCACATCACATTTTACATACGACTGAAATAGTTTACGTTTGAGTCTGTTTTGATCAGGTGATGTGAAAAACGATGGTGGAAGTGAAGGAAAGGTGAGCTCAAGCAGAATCACCCCCTAGGTACGTCAGGTCTGTGTCTCAGGTTTACAGTGTTGGTAATTGAATCTTGTGCTCTCTGAAACACTTGAGAAAAGCCCTGTGAGGAAACACAATATGCTGGTGAGGGAGGGAGGGAGCGGATATGTGTGTGTGTGTGTGTGTGTGTGTGTGTCTGTGTGTGTGTGTGAGAGAGAGAGAGAGAGAGAGAGAGAGAGAGAGAGAGAGAGAGAGAGAGAGAGAGAGAGAGAGAGAGAGAGAGAGAGAGAGAGAGAGAGAGAGAGACTTTGGGGGACGGAGTTAAAGAGGTTGAAAAGAGAAGGATTAAGGAGTAATTCATCCCTCACTACTTTTTCTTTTCATTGAGCAGTGGGAAAAGATGAATTTATGAAAGGAAAGGGAGCATTAATTGTCCGAAATGGAAGGTCATTTCTTTAATGCGTTCTTTGTTAAAGCTATCAATGTGTGTGTGTGTGTGTGTGTGTGTGTGTGTGTGTGTGTGTGTGTGTGTGTGTGTTGAATCTTTAATTTGTGTACGTGGAACGAATACTGAAAAAGGAAAAAAATATATAAAAAGAAAAGAAAAATATAAATTCCCAACACCGGTCCAGTGAAACAAAAAAATATACATATATGAAAAAAAAGGAAAAAGAAAGTAACAATTATGATAGAAGCAAAGGTCAATTTATACCATGATGTGACCTGAGTATAAAGAAAGCATGAGAGAAAGACAGTGCCAATGAACAAAAGACAAAATATATGCATAGAACAATAGTTAAACATAATGGTGGTGATGGTGGTGGTGGTGGTGGTGGTGACGCTATTGTATTAATACCACTAACACTACCACCACTAAAAATAACAAGCACTACTACTACTACTACTACTACTACTACTACTACTACTACTACTACTACTACTACTACTACTACTACAACTACTACTACTACTACTACTACTACCACTACTACTACTACTACTACTACTAAAACTACTACTACTACTACCACTACTATTACCTCTACACTGATCCAAGTACACAATTCCAGCCTTATGCAGAGTGGTTGTTTCCCTCACGGATCAAACACTCATTGAGCCTCATTGGTGGTGGCTGATTGTGTTCCTCGCAGGCGTGATGGGAAACTCGCCACTGATTGCCCCGCCTTGGCCTGCTTCCCCTTGAGATTACAACCCACTCACCATAACCCGGAATTAAACCCCCCACACCAACTTCGCTGGCTTTCCGTGTTGCGCAGTGGAAGGAGCAGTGCATGTTATGGCCATCCCTAGAGAGAGAGAGAGAGAGAGAGAGAGGAGAAGGAGAGAGAGAGGAGAGAGAGAGAGAGAGAGAGAGAGAGAGAGAGGAGAGAGAGAGAAGAGAGAGAGAGAGAGAGAGAGAGAGAGAGAGAGAGAGAGTGTGTGTGTGTGCGTGTGTGTGTGTGTGTGTGTGTGTGTGTGTGTGTTTGGTGACTTTTACAATCCTGACCTAATTAACCAACCTTTAATTAAAACCAATTAAACAGCCTCTGCAGATTTCAAAGCACATCAGGTCAAGAATACCCTTCCCTACTCTTGCACGAGTCTGTATTTTTATCTTTTTCCAGTTATTATTCAGATTATTTTTCTTTCATAACATTCAAAATTGACAATATCTGTTTAGGCTACCAACTCATTATACTCATACTAAGTACGAGTATTTGTTAATAGCAAATGTACTGATGCTATTATCATTCACTCCCCTCCCATCACATACACTGTTATTGATAATATTTCTATATGGACATTCCCACTGACATTTACCTTGTGAATATATTAGTTTCATTGATAAACAAACCCCTCCTTTAAATCTTCATGATACTTCACACGTCAGTACCCGCGATATGTAATATTTCACCATTTATGGATGCATCGAGCATAATTCAACCGAAACATATCTGCTTATTCAATGGAAATATTCATTAGACTTAATATCCAA
>NC_087178.1:20227250-20229750 GCF_035594125.1 Scylla paramamosain
TAAGATAATGACTGCAAGGAGGAAGGAGATGGGGGAGGAAAAGTGAGAGTCTGGATGCTGGGGTGAGGGAAGGGAAAGAAAAAGATGGATGGAAGAGGAAAGAGGAAAAAAAGGAGAAGGCAACAGGTATGAATAATCACAAAGCTGAAATAATAAGAGTAATATAAGTATAAGGACATTTAGTTAATTACTGACATTGCGTTTAATTCTGATAATGCTGAGTCTCATTACATTATATCCAAGAGCTCTGTAAGTTTACTGAGCTGATCCCTTAAAATGTGTAACAAATGGGAACAATTAGTGAAAGTTCTTAAAATTTTCTTAACTCCTCAAACTCGAAACACTTCCTGCTAACGTTTCAAAAAAAGTGAAATAGAAAAAAAAAGAATAGTTACGAAAAAAGACGTCGAATTTTTCAAGAAAAGCCATCGATCTTTCCGAAAGAGAGAGAGAGAGAGAGAGAGAGAGAGAGAGAGAGAGAGAGAGAGAGAGAGAGAGAGAGAGAGAGAGAGAGAGAGAGAGAGAGAGAAGGGGAGAAAGAGAGAGTCGATATATCATCCCGTAGCGAGGATTGGGTCGCATTTTCTCTCTCTCTCTCTCTCTCTCTCTCTCTCTCTCTCTCTCTCTCTCTCTCTCTCTCTCTCTCTCTCTTTCTTATCGAGCTGTTGTTTTTGCTTGCCTACCATTTTTCGCGTCTTTTCTTCCAAGCTATCCGTCTTCCAGCGCCTGCCTTCTTTTCCTTTCCTTCCTGGCATCAAAACAATACTGCCTTCCTTAATTAAGCAAATCAATGGTAATTAAGTATGTTAATGGCTAAAAGGAGGGAGGGGAGGAGTGGCCTAATCAATCGTTTCAATGGCTGTAATTTAACTTCATCTTTTGTGCTCCATCTAGATATCATGTTTATTACTGTCACCACCATCATTATCATTCTCATCACCATTATTAGCATTTCTATCATCGTCTTCATTAATAAAAGAAATGGATGAGGTGGTAGTAGTAGTAGTAGTAGTAGTAGAAGCTGCAGCATAAGCAGTATCAGTAGCAGTAGAAGTAGCAGCTGTTTTATTTTTGTACAATAACGAGTAACAGAGAGAGAGAGAGAGAGAGAGAAAAAGGTACACTGAGATTTCACTAAGCGCATAAAACCGAGAGGGCCAAGTCACCCTTTAAACTCTGTACCGGGCCGCGTGCTGGGCAATGCCAGGCGTCCAGTTGCTGTTTACATCTCGCTCGCAGTGCAGAGGCAGGCAAGACACGGACCATTTTGGCGTTAATGGTCCGATCACTGCTAATAATGGTGCTCTCAGGGCTTCCAATCCCTTAAACCCGACTAATTACTTACTCGAGGGAAATATACAGGTTAAGTCAAGGAAAAAGAATATGGGTCTGATGAAAGAGCCTTGAAGAAACTTGTTGGTTATCAAATTGTATCGCTTCTGTAGAAACTTGTAGGGGTAATTGTTCCTTGCAGATTATGATATTGTTTACTTAATACTCGTATCTTTAAAACTTGAAGGGCAATGTTCTGCTAAGTACGGCGACATTTTATTAATGGAGGGTAACTCACAGTTGTCCAGTCAGGTCATGTCATACTGTACAAAATGTTTCATACAAAGAAATCATTATCAGACACATTCCTCCACGTACCACATGCTCAGCTCTGTCAAGTATTTGCGAATCTTACCGTAAAGCAGCTCTATTGATTTTTTTGTCGATTTATAAACATGAAATCCATTGAACATTATGGCTTCACTTGAGGTAACTGCACATGTTTTTAAATTAACTGATTATCTTATCTTAAAGGCATAATTTCTACTGCTGCCTAAATAGCACTGCGCACAACAAGCATTGCGCACAACAAGCACTAAGTGATGTCAAAGTGTCTGAATTTAATCCACGAAGCAATTCCCTACCATTACTGTCTTCATTAGTGATATCCATATTCCAAAGCGACCTCATATTGCAATTACGTACATAATTATACGCATCATTAAAATGTGTAATATATCTATTGTCACTGTCTGCACTACCACGCCACTACAGGCACACGCTAGTCAACTCAACAAAACACATCGTCATTTTAAACGTAGAAACACCACTCTTCACCACACCGTCATTCCAACCACAGAAACATCACCACTATACCACTCCTCCACCTCACCAACATACCAAACCACCACCAATAACGAAACACCACCAGTGCACCACACCACCACTCCACTTTCAATCTCATACCAACACCACCAACGCAATAACACCGCCACTACACCTACACCAGACCATCCCACACCACTACCAATAATACAACACCACCTTTACTTCCACTATACCACACACAAACATCACCACCACCACCACCACCACCACAACCACCCCAACACTCCATCTCACTTCTAATGCCACAGCAAATAGAAAGGGGGTCATGGATTTGTTCTTTATTACACAGCCACTCCTCAATTTTCTGTCGTGTATTTGTCTAGGCAATCATGTCTACCTC